>NC_034437.1:1215081-1215954 GCF_002078875.1 Numida meleagris
TAAACCTTCCTTCCTTGAGCTTAAAACCATTCCCCCTTGTCTATCCACTATCTACCTGAGTAAAAAGTCGTTTCTCCTCCTTTTTATAATCCCCTTTGAAATACTGGAAGGCTGCAATGAGGTCACCCCGCAGCCTTCTCTTCTCCAGGCTGAACAAGCCCAGCTCCCTCAGCCTGCCTTTGCACGGGAGGTGCTCCAGCTCCCTGATCATCCTCGTGGTCCTCCTCTGGACCCTCTCCAGCAGCCCCACATCTTTCCTATACTGAGGGCCCCAGACCAGGACGCAGTACTCCAGATGGGGCCCCATGAGGGCAGAGCAGAGAGGGACAATCCTCCCTGTCCCTGCTGCTGCTCCTCTGCTGATTGGAGCCCAGGACACCATTTGCCTTCCGAGCTGCAAGAGCACCCTGCTGACTCATGTTCAGTTTTTCACCCACCAGGACCCCCAGGTCCTTCTCCCCACGGAGTTCTTCTCCCACCCTGTACACGTATCTGGGATTACTCCGACCCAAGTGCAAAACCTGTATTGTCCCCTTAATGTCCCCGTCCTTTCCCCCACCTCCTGTATCAGGCCCCTACAGGACACTTATCACTCCCAGCACCCTGGTGTCAAGCCACAATAATCCCTATGACCCCACAGCATCCCTGCCGCTCCCCAAACCCCCCCAGTACCTACGGGTCCCCTTCACCTCGAGCCCAACTCCCAGCCCCTGCATGTCCCCTATAGACCGCCACCATCAGCATCAGCCCTTGGGGTCCCGACGATCCCCGCCCCCTCCCCCAAACGCCGCTGAGGACGGCGCTAGGACCGCGCGCCGTGCACCTGTACCCCGGGGCGAGGCAGGTGCCGGCTGCAGCCCCTCCCCCCGCCCC
>NC_034437.1:1218799-1220554 GCF_002078875.1 Numida meleagris
GCTGCCTCTACGGAGCGGGTGAGTGGGGTCGGTGGGGGCTGCTGGTGGGTTCTGGGCTGCGTGTTTTGGGGTCGGTTTGGGCCTTGCTCTCGGTCCCGCTCTTGGGTCCGGCTCGCTCGGTCCCGGTCTTCGGTCTCAGTTTTGGGTTCCGGTCTCGGCTCCTCGGTGCCCGGTCCCGGTCTTGGGTTCCCGGTTTTCGGAACTTTGTCCCAGTCCTCGGTTCTGGTTCCAGTCTCGGTCTTGGGACTTCAGACCCGGTCCTGGATCTCAGTTTTCTGTCTCTGATCCCATTCCCGGTCTTTGGGGTCCCCCGGGTCCTCACTCTTTGGGGTCTCCCACATCCCCAGTCTTTTGGATCCTCTGGGTCCTCGGTCTTTGGGGTCCCTCAGGTACTCAGTCTTTGGGGTCTGCAGTCTTTGGGGTCCCCTGGATCCATGGTCTTTGGGGGTCCCCCAGCCTTTGGGGTCTCCAGTCTCTGGAGTCCCGCAGGTCCTTGGTCTGTGGAGCCCCCAATCTCTGGGGTCCATCTGGGTCCCCAGTCTTTGGGGTCTTCCGGGTCCTTCTGGTCCCTGGTCTTTGGGGTGTCCTGGGTCCCTGGTCTTTGGGGTCTGCAGTCTTTGGGGTCCCCCAGATCCCCAGACTTTGGGCGCCCTGGTCCCATTCTTTGTGCTCCTGATCTTCAGGTCCCATTCCCTGGTCCCAGTCCTTGGTGCTCAGTCCCTTTCCTGGTCTTCAGTCCCAGTCCCAGTCCTGATCTTGGGTCCCTGGTCCTGGGTCCCATTCCCTGGTCCTTGGGTCCCTGTCTCGGTCCTCTGTCCCCATTCTCTGGTCTTGAGTCCAGGTCCTGGTCTCGGTCTTTAGTCCTCCTTCCTGGTATTGGGTCCCTGGTCTTTAGGTCCCACTCCTTGATCCCAGTCCCAATCCCATGCTCTTGCATCCCTGAGGTCTCCTTTTGCACCCCACAGCACTCACGCCCCGTTCTACTCCCCAGCATCGCTCATTTTTTCCCAATCCGCTCAAAATTAAAGACATGATACCGCGCTCCCATGACGATGGGGGGAATCCCATCCGTGGGGCTGCTGCATCTCTTGGCTTTTTGCAATCCCACAAAGCATCGGCACCCCAACCAACGTGACCGCGCTGCCACGTGGAGCCGAGGGCCGCGTCAGGTGGGGCCATGCCATCTGCTGCATTGATGTCTCTGCCCCTTTATTTATCTATTATTATTATTATCCTTTTTGCTGTTATCCCATTATTGCTTATTTTCTGGGGGGGAAAAAATACAAAATCTCTATTTCAGCCTCAGGGGTTCCTCCCTCCGGCACCAAGGAGGAAGCAGCTGCCCCATCACGTGGGCACTGTCCTGCTGCCACCCGTGGCTGTGTCCGTGCTGGTGACTGTTTTCCCTAAATCCCTTTTTTTTTGTTTGTTTTTTTCCCCCTCTTTATTTCTTCTTCATTTTTTTTTTCTTTTAAAACCTCTTTCGAATGCAACAGGCTCAATAACTTTCGCTGCACGGCCGTGCTGCACGTGTTGCTTTCGCCGCGTGCATCCTGGGGGTGGTATTGGGGCGGTCTCCGGAGTTTTTGGGGTTGGGGTGGCCAAGGGAGACTCTGGGGGCTATGGGGGGGGTGGGCCCAGGGCTCACCGGTCTGGTCATCCAGCAGGTAGTACTGCTTCATGAGCTGCCAGTGCAGCTGCAGGGCCTTGGCTGTCCTGGAGGGGTAGAAGACATCCGGGTGCTTGTGGAGGAGC
>NC_034437.1:1221564-1230213 GCF_002078875.1 Numida meleagris
GTGGAGCTTCTCCATGCACCAGTGGCAGCGGCTCACAAAGAGCAGCAGGGAGGAATGGTCGGCGGATGGGGCAGAGCCCCGGGTACTGGGGTTGCTGCTCCCAGACAACACAGCCCCGAGCAGTCTGCACACATCCTCCTTCCCAGGCAGGAGAAGGGCCCGAGGGAAGGCTCTGTCCGTGCATCCCAAATGTTGGAGTAAACTTTTTTTTGCTTTGTTTTAGCTTTGTCGCACGCCGCATTGCTCCTTTGCTGCATGCAGAGCTTGCAGGGGGGACTGCTGGGGCTGATGGTTTGCATCTTGCAGCCTCCTTCCAACCTCGCTCTTCTTCGTGCTGTTTCAGTGCAGGTTTGCAGGGTGCAGGTGATGAGAAGAGCTCTGGGAGAGGCTCTGCTCTCCGACAGCGCTGGGCTGCTCCGCTGCCCTGCGCAGAGCACGCTTCGCAGGTTGCGTGCAGGGTGAATTAACCCGTGTGTGTTCCTCCCCTCCAGGGTAACAGAGCCATGAAGCCCCCGCGGACCCCCCGACCCTGAGCCTTGCACCGCAGCACCTGCCGACACCATGAGGCTGCTCCGCCGCCGCTACAGCCCGCTGAAGGTGGCCCTGGTGGGCGCCGTCTTCCTCCTCTTCCTCTTCATCCTACAGCGGGATGTCGGGGATGGCAACCCCCGCGAGGAGCCCTGGCTGAAGAACATCGTCGATGGGAAGGACCAGGTCATCGACCTGATGCTGGGCGCCGTGCACAACCTCCGCGACTCCATGCCCAAGCTGCAGATCAGGGCCCCGGTGCCCCCGGAGGAGCCGCCCCGCAGCGCCCGCTCCTGTCCCCCCGGTTTCTACACGGCAGCGGAGCTGCGCCCACTGCTGGAGCGACCCCCCCAGGACCCCTCCGGCCCCGGGGCTGATGGCAAAGCCTTCAAGAAGGAGCAGTGGACGGCGGAGGAGAGCAAGGAGAAGGAGCGGGGCTACGAGAAGCACTGCTTCAACGCCTTCGCCAGCGACCGCATCTCCCTGCAGCGTGCACTGGGACCCGACAGCCGCCCGCCGGAGTAAGAGCCCCCTCCTCCCAAACATGTGCCGGCCTCCGCGGCTCCGTCCAGGGCAGAGTTAAGGGGAAATCAAAGCAGAGTTTGGCCTGCAGCTGCCCGGTGCAGGAGCTCCATGCACTCTACATGCAGCAGCCTGGTGCAGGAGCTTCATGCGCTCCCCTCCCCATGCAGCTGCCCATTGCATGAGCTCCATGACTTTGCTCTGCAGCTGCCCATTGCATGAGCTCCATGCCCTCGCTCTGCAGCATCATATTGCAGGAGCTCCATGCACTCTCCGTGCAGCAGCGCAGCACGGGAGCTCCGTGTCCTCATTCTGCAGCAGCCCGTTGCAGGAGCTCCATGCACCACCACATGCATCAGCCCAGCTAAGAGGCAGCAAACAACGTTTTTGGGCCTGGCACCTTGGGAATA
This sequence comes from Numida meleagris, assembly GCF_002078875.1. Lineage (NCBI taxonomy): Eukaryota > Metazoa > Chordata > Aves > Galliformes > Numididae > Numida > Numida meleagris. The sequence continues at coordinate 1,223,025 of NC_034437.1, forward strand.
CCAAATTTCCCCCCAGTTTCTGTCTGCTTTATGCTTGATTTTCAATTGCAGCGAGTGAAACGGTGCAGCAGCTCTTTGTGTACCTGCTCCTGGCTCCAGCATCTCCCTCCTGCTCCTCCCTCCCCTTCTTTCTTCCAGCCCAGCCCTAAGCTGACTTTTTCTTTTCTTAGCGGAGTGGAACAGCCCCAGGCAGGGGGCGAAGGAAGCGGCCTCAGCACCGCCCGCCCGGATTAGAGCGTGCCCCCAGCCCCTGCCTGGTCGGGGGTGGGTTTGGGGGGGGGCTCCTGGAGAAAAAAGCTCTGAATAGGAGGGAGAAGCCGCGCCGGCTGGCGATTATCCGTGCCTAGCAGGTGTAGCGGTCACAATGGGGGAACACCGGGTCAGGGTGGGATGGGAATGTCATTCACTGGACCGGAGGCGACGGGGGCAAGGGGAGGGGGAGAGAAGAGGTAAACCCAATGGAAATCAAAGAGGCAGAGCTGCGGGGGCTGCCGGTGCCTCTGCCCCGCCATGCAGAACGCCACGGTGGGGGATTGACGGCGTTTTGTTCCGGCACGCCAACCCCGCTGCTTCTTCACGCCCGGTGCATACCCGCGATAAATTCTGCTTTTTCTTCCCTTTATTTATTTATTTATTTTTTATCCTCCCTCCCCTAGGTGCATCGACCAGAAGTTCAAGCGCTGCCCGCCCCTCCCCACCACCAGCGTCGTCATCGTGTTCCACAACGAAGCGTGGTCGACGCTGCTGCGCACGGTGTACAGTGTCCTGCACGCCTCGCCCGCCGCGCTGCTCAGGGAGATCATCCTCGTGGACGACGCCAGCACGGATGGTGCGTGGGGCTGTTACGGGGCTGCAGGATGAGGGGACGGGGAGCAAAACGCTCCTGGGCTTTCCTGAGTTGTTTCCTCCTGCCCTGAGCGTTGCTGGGCTTTTTCTCATTCCATCTGGATAAAGCTCGGGTGCTCGTCCCATGTCCTGCATGCACCTCGTTACACGGCTCGCTCGCTAATGAGTTCCGCCCAAAGCAAACGAATGATACGGTGAGGTGTCGGGGGAGGAGCAGACTTTACCCTGGTGCTCTGCTTCCGCCTGCTGCAGCTCCCAGGATGCATAGAGCCGTGTGCCGCTGCACCTGGAAACAAGGGGATTTCTGCACCCGAAGCATCTCCTGGGGCAGAGCGATGCGTTGCTCAGCAGGCAGCATCCCTGGGGGAGGTGCGCCGGTGCTTTCTCATGCAGCACCCTGCTCTCTGCTGGGTTTTCTGCCCTGAGCACTGCCCGTCCCTGCACACTCGTGGTGTGGGGTGACCTGGGTGGCAGTTCCCATTCCGCCCCAGCGAGCTCCGGGCCAAGAGGTTGTGGCCTGGCTGCATGCAGGCATGGGCAGGGCAGGAGATGCTGGGAGAAGTCCTTGGGAAAGCCAAGCACGGAGCTGGGTTGCTTGGGTTAGGGCCTGCCCATGAGCTTTGTGATGGGGACATGGGTTGGGTGCCCCTGAGACTTCGGGTCTCTTCCAATGTGTCCAGCTCTCTGCTGAACGCTTTGGGTATCCCCTCCATGGCTTTTGGTTTGGTGGATCTGCTCCAAACCCGAGCCCAGGACAACCCTCCCCATCCATCCCTTGCTGACGAAATTATGCACGGTCCTGGTGGCACCTTAACCACAGAGCCAAGGGGCCTTGTCCCCTCATCCCTCCTTGGTGGGGGCAAAACGCCAGTGACGTTGCAAACTTAATTTAGTGGTCATGGTGAGGTTGGGTTGGTGGTTGGACCGGATGATCTTAGAGGTCTTTTCCAACCTTTATGATTCTATTTAGGAATATGATTTAGTGGCCCCAGTGGAGATGGGCTGATGTTTGGACTGGATGATTTTAAAGGTCTTTTCCTACCTCAGTGATTCTTTTCTTAGCAATCAAAAACCTTTCCGGCTTGGGGAATTGAGAGGCCTTGTGTCACCCCCACCTTGTTGCAGGGTGCAAGTGGGATCGGGGAAGCCCCTTCCCTCCCTGCGGGGACTCTGTTGTGCTGATGGGTGCGAGGAGCAGGGGCTGAGCTCACCCTGAGGATGTCCTCCCTTCCCCGCTCCCCCAGAATATCTGAAGGACAAGCTGGACCGCTACGTGAAGCAGCTGCAGATTGTGCGGGTGGTGCGGCAGACGGAGAGGAAGGGGCTGATCACGGCCCGGCTGCTGGGAGCCAGCGTGGCAAGTGGCGAGGTGCTCACCTTCCTGGATGCACACTGTGAGTGTCCCCCTCCCCGCTGCCCTCTGGGTGCTCCCAGAGCCGGGATGCAGCCCCCAGTCCTGGTGCATCCCTCTAAGGCAGTGCTGGTGAGGTCAGTTCACCCTTCCCCGTGCCCCAGGTGAGTGCTTCCATGGGTGGCTGGAGCCCCTCCTGTCCCGCATCGCCGAGGAGCCCACAGCCGTTGTCAGCCCTGACATCACCACCATCGACCTCAACACCTTTGAGTTCTCCAAGCCGGTGCAGTACGGCAAGCAGCACAGCCGGGGCAACTTCGACTGGAGTCTCACCTTTGGCTGGGAGGTCGTGCCGCCCCGTGAGAGGCAGCGGAGGAAGGATGAGACTGTCCCCATCAAGTAAGCCTGAGCACAGGGTGTTCCATCCTCCCCATGCCAACGTAGAGCCCTACATTTGAGGAGGAACAACCACACGTATCAGTGCAGGTCAGGCGCTGAGCTGCTGGAAAGGAGCTCTGCGGAGAAGGCCCTTGGGTCCTGGTTGGCTAACAGAGTGACCATGAGCAAGCAGTGTACCCTGGTGGCCAAGATGGCTAATGGTGTCCTGGTTGACCAAGAGTTGACCAACAGAGTGACTGTGAGCTAGCAGTGTGCCCCAGAGGCCAAGAACACCAGTGGTGTCCTGGTTGACCAATGGTTGGCCAACAATTGGCCAATGGTTGACCAAAAGCTGACCACAAGCCAGCAGTGTGCCCTGGTGGACAAGAAGGTCAATGGGTCCCTGGGGGGCACTGCACAGAACATGGCCAGCAAGGTGAGGAAGGTGTTCCCCACTCTGCTCTGCACTGGGGAAGCCCCATATGGAGAACTGGGCCCAGTGCTGGTTCCCCAGTTCAGGGTAGACTGGGAGAGCCCCCCCTGGAGGGCGCAGAGATGGTGGGGGCCTGGAGCTGGGGTTTTTCTTGCTGCTTTGTGACATTGTACATTCCCAGCACGGCTTCCCCATGGGTGCTGGGGGCAGGAGCTCTCTGGCAGCTGATGCTCGGGCAGAAGGGAAACCTCAGTGTGGGTTCGGTGAATGTACAGACACAAATGTGACTTTGAAGGAAAGCGCTTCTCAGTTGCCTCCGGCTCCAGCTACATCTCAGTTCCTGCAAAGTCTCTCATTAAGGGATTAATTGCTGCCCTTTCTCTCCTTGCACTTAGAGCCCGCTACCTGGGCGTGGGGTGGTACTGAGCTGGCAGAGCAGCGAGCAGGATGCTGCCTGTGGGTTGGGCTGCACTGATTTTCTTCTTTTCTTCCCCTCCAACCCAATTTTGCAAGCAGAGAAGCCCCCAGCACCAAAGCACGCTGCCTTGTTTGCAGGCTACAGCAGGTGAGCACAGCTGCAGAGCTCCCTGCTCCCAGTGGGGTTATGCAGCAAAAACAAACCCTTTGCTGGGTGTGCTGGGGCTGTTTGCAGCAGATTTGCAGCATTGGCTGCATGCAGCTACCTGAGCCCCCAGTGAGCAGACAGGGACACCACTGGATGCAGGAAGGATGCCCAAGGGCTTGGTTTAAGCCCCCAGAGTCAGTTGGTTCTTCATCCCGCGGTTGCTCCATGCAGCTGATGGTGACGCTGTGAAAACACCGATGGTGCCACGGAGCTGTGTGTTGCAGGAGGTGATGGAAAGCATCTAGAAAAATGGGCTTTCTCCTAGGAAAAGAAAAATTAAAAATTAGTAATAATAATAATAATATAACTGCCCACTGACAGCCTTGGCTCTGGGATCCCCACGTCCCCACAAAGGCAATGGGGTTCTTCCAGCTGCTGAGTCCCATGTCCCCACAGGGACACCCGACACCGTGTTTGGCCGCGGCCGCATCCTGTCCAGCGGGACCGGCTTTGTGCAGGGGTCACCCGGGAGACGTCCGGGCCCCAATAAAGGTCCCTTTCTCCGTGAGCCGGCGCGTTGGCTCCCGGCAGCGTCTCATCTCTCTCCGCTCCTCTCGGCAGGAACGCGGCTGCTCAGCGAGCTCCTTTTTGTCTTTCTTTCCTTCCTCCCCCCCGAACCTTGAATAAAAGCAAGTTTCTGTTCCAGCCTTCCTCTTCTAAAGATCAGATGGAACAGATTAGAAAAGCCAGAGGAGTGAATAGGGTGCCCGGTCACCGAGCTAATCTCTGCCTTTCTTTGCTGCGATAGGTTTTCCGTAATCAAATCCACCGCGCTTTGCTCTGGATCCCGAGGCAACAGAGTGAGGCCCCTCGCTGCCACGCTGCCCCGCGTTCCTGCTGTCCCCTCCCGGCAGCGGCTCTGTCCCTGTAGTGTCCCCTCTGCTATGGCCATGGGAGCATGAGGGGCTGCATCTGGGGCCACATCTGGGGCTGGCACGCAGCTGGTTGAGGGGGTGCTGCTGCCCAGTGCCACCCTCTGTGATGTCCCCGAAATTCAGATCTGTGTTGTGGTGTTTTCTTAACCCGTTCTGCAGATGGAACAGCCTCGTGTTTTCTCCCTCTCCTGCAGGTCCCCGACCTTCGCCGGTGGCCTCTTTGCCATCTCCAGGTCATACTTCGAGCACATCGGTTCCTACGATGACCAGATGGAGATCTGGGGGGGAGAGAATGTGGAAATGTCTTTCAGGGTGAGCCCAAAGGGGGTACCATGTTCAGGGCACGGCTTCGGGGACGTCCTTTATCCCAGGGCTGCTCAGCCCCCTTGTCTTGTCCCCACAGGTCTGGCAGTGCGGGGGTCAGCTGGAGATCATCCCCTGCTCTGTCGTGGGCCACGTCTTCCGCTCCAAGAGCCCCCACACCTTCCCCAAGGGCACGCAGGTCATCTCCAGGAACCAGGTCCGCTTGGCTGAGGTCTGGATGGACGACTACAAGGAGATCTTCTACCGGAGGAACCAACAGGCTGCACAGATGGCCAGAGAGGTACCGGCACGCCGGCGGCGGTCTCACTGTCATAGAGTCCTAGGATGGCTCGGGTTGGAGGGAACCCTAAAGAGTGTAGAATTGTAGGATGGTTGGGTTGGAAGTGTCCTGAAAGATCACAGAACCATAGGATGGTTGGGTTGGAAGGGTCCTTAGCAGTCACAAAGCCCTGGGATGATTGGACTGGGAGGGACCTTGAAGATCACGGAACCATAGGATGGTTGTTTTGGAAGGGTCCTTAACAATCATGGAACCATAGAATGTTGGAATGGTTGGGATGGAAGAGTCCTTAAAGATCACAGAACCATTGGATGGTTGGGTTAGAAGGATCCTGAAAGATCACAGAGCCATAGGATGGTTGGGATGGAAGGGTCCTTAAAGATCACAGAACCATTGGATAGTTGTTTTGGAAGGGTCCTTAACAATCATAGAACCGTAGAATGTTGGAATGGTTGGGTTGGAAGGGTCCTTAAAGCCCACCCAGCTCCAGCCCCTGCCATGGGGTCCTGGGTTCTGAGCTCCTGCCCGGAATTCGGGTCTGATCAGAGGGAAGTGCGAAAGCTCTGCAGACTCAGCTTGGAGCTGGGAAATCAAACACAGGTGGGAAAACATAGCCCAAGAAAATAAATCCTTTGGGCCATAACGCTTTCTGGCCACTTTTTTTTTTTTTGCAACCCCAAAGCGTTTTGCCACAGCTCAGCTTTGCTCCGGTGCCCGCTGGGGTCCTGCAGTGGGTGGGAGGACGGAGCTCTCGGCCTCGGGGGGACATGGGGGGGTTTCCTGCTGGCTCCAGAGATCGGTTTAATTTTCTCACGTGACTTTGCCGATAGAAGACGTATGGTGACATTACAGAACGGCGCAGGCTGAGGGAGCGGCTGCACTGCAAGAACTTCACCTGGTACCTGCAGAACATCTACCCCGAGATGTTCGTCCCCGACCTCAACCCGACCTTCTACGGAGCAGTAAGTGCAGGAACGCAGCCGCGTCCTCGGGAGGGCTTTGCTTTCAGGAAAAAAAAAAAAAAAACCTTCTTGCTTCAGCTGGGAGCTGGAATCCAGCTGAGCTGGTTCGGGGGCCCCGGGGGATGGTGCCTGGCTTCAGCCGGGGGGGAAGAGCGGAGCGCGTCCCGGAGCTCGGTGCCGTCGCTGCGGGCACGGAGGGGCACGCAGCCCCGAGCTGCGCAGTGCGGACGGGCGGGCGCTGGAGCCCGAGCTCCCGGGGCGGTGGCGGAGTCACCGTGCGGTGACGTGTCCCCGACGGCTCAGCACCGCCTCTCCATCCGCTTCTGGTTTTCTCTGTTTTTATTTCCTGAACCTTTGCTCGTCTCTCATCGCCGGGGGGAGGCGTTGGCGCGGGCGTTTCCCCCCCCTCCCCCCCCCATGTCCTGGAAAGGACAGGGACCCGGACCCGGAGCCTGGCGCTGACCCAACGCCGCGGGGCTGAGCTCTGTCATCCAACCCGGATCAGATTTCGCCCATTTTTTAATTGTTTTTAATTTTTTTAATATATTTAAATAATAAAATTAAAAAAATAAAAAGTTAATTAAAAAATTAAAAATATTAAATATATATAAAAATAAATATATATATATGTTTAAGTTTTTTTTACTTTTTAATCTTTTTTTTTAAATTTTATTTATTTATTGTATTTTTGTATTTTTTTTTAATTTTAATTTTAAAAAATTTTAAAACTTTATTTTTTAATTTTATATTTTTTAATTTTATATTTTTTATTTTTGCTTTTAATTTTAATTATTTATTTTTAAAAATATTTTATTTTTTTTAAAAAGATACATTTTAAAATTTTTTAAAGTTTTTTAAATTTTTGGTTTTCTATTTTTTTTTAATTTTTTAATTTTATTTTTATATGGTTTTTAATTTTTTAAACTTTTTAAAATTTTTTTGTTTAAAAAAAAGTTATTTTTTTTTTTTCCCTGCAGATTAAAAACGAGGGCACCAACAGCTGCCTGGACGTCGGGGAGAACAACCATGGGGGGAAACCACTCATCATGTACCCGTGCCACGGGATGGGGGGCAACCAGGTGGGCACACTCCCCCTCCCACAGGCCCCCCCCCCC
>NC_034437.1:1230328-1233470 GCF_002078875.1 Numida meleagris
TCCGAGGGCTATTTTATCAATGTTCCCCACCCTGAGGTTTATTTCATTGTGTTTCCCTCACTCACTCAGGTTTATTTCATCTGGTCCCACCCCTCCCACCCTTTGAGGTCTCTCTTATCCATTCTTTCCCCCCAAGAGCTATTTTCTCATGCTCCCCCTCTCCCCAAGGACTATTTTATCATTATTTTCCCCCCTCGGAGTGTTATTTCCTCATGTTTCTCACCCCTAAGGGCTATTCTATTTCCCCCCCCCCCCCCCCCCCCCCCCCCCCCAAGCGCTCTTTAAATTGGGTGTTCCCCTGCCCCGAGGGCTCATTCCTGCAAGCCCCTCTCCCGTGGCTGCTGTGCCCCCATTCTCCACTTCTGCTCTCTCCCCCCGCAGTACTTTGAGTACACGACGCAGCGGGACCTGCGGCACAACGTGGGCAAGCAGCTGTGCCTGCGGGCGGGCGCGGGGCCGGTGCAGCTCGGGGAGTGCCACTTCCGTGGGCAGCCCACGCGCGTGCCCCCCGACGAGGAGTGGGAGCTGACACAGGTGAGCATCACCACGGGCATGCCCTGTGCTCAGAGCAACCCCACGCTGTGCACTCGATGCAGGCCAGCACCGGGCACTTGATGCGTCCCTGCACCGTGCATTTGGTGCTGTGCCCCTGCACCCGATGCCATCCTGCACTGCGCGCTTGGTGCTGCATCCACGCATGGGGCATGTGGTGCTGCAGCCCTAGGCCGTGCACTTGGAGCATCCCAGTGCTGTGCACTTGGTGCTGCATTACCTGCACAGTGCCTTGTGCTCGGTGCTGCGTCCTCGCACTGTGCACTCGGTGCATCCGTGTGCTGTGCTTTCGGTGCTACATCCCACCACAGTGCACTTGGAGCATCCCTGCACCGTGTGCTCAGTGCTGCACCCTGGCACTGCGCATTTGGTGCTGCATCCCTGGGCCATGCACGTGCTGCATCCCCTTGCGGTGCATACACACGGTTCTACATCCCTGCTCCGTGCACTCAGCGCTGCAGCTCTGCACGGTGCATTGTGCTCGGTGCTGTGTCCCCTTGCTGTGCGCTTGATTGCAGCCCTGCACTCGCTGCTGCATCACTGGGTTGTGCACGTGCTGCATCCCAGCACCACGCACTTGATGCATCCCAGCACTGTGCACTCGGTGCTGTGTTCTGCACCATGCACTTGGTGCCGCAGCACTGTGCACTTGATGCTGCATTCCCTGCACTGGTGCTCAGTGCTGCAGACCCACACAGTGCATTTGTTGCTGCATCTCCATGCTGTGCTCTTGGTGCCACATCCCCGCGCCACGCACTCAGTGCTGGAGCCCTGTGCTATGTGCTCACTGCTGCATCCCCTCACCGCGCACTTGCTGCATCCCTGCACCATACACTCGATGCATCCCCGCGTGGTGCATTGCACTCAGTGCTGCATCCTTGCACCGTGCTTGTGATGCATCTCCTTACTCACATCCTTGGGGCTGAGCTGAGCCGGGCTCTGTCTCTCTCTTGCTCCAGGACCACCTCATTAAGAACCACGCTTCCCGCATGTGTCTGACAGCGCGCGGCAAGCACCCGGCCATGGCCCCCTGTGACCCCTCGGACCCCCACCAGCTCTGGTCCTTCACCTAACGGCAGCACACCGGGACCCGGCCACGCTCAGGGCACTGGCAGCCAACTCTTTCCCTTCCTTATTATTATTTTTTTTTTAATTATTATTATTTTTTTTTATTTTTATTTAAAAGAAGCAAAAAGCCTTAAATATGCTGCAATTCACGTCTGGCCTTGAACTCAGCCCTGTGCCTTTTGCAAACCCCGTGGAGCCTGGGGTGATAACGTGAGGAACCCTAAAGGGAGGTCGTGGAGGAACCCTAAAAGGGAGTCATGGAGGAGCCCAAAAAGGATCGTAGAGGAGCCCAGTGCTGCACTTTGGTGCCTAGAAGGGAGAGATGGTGCTGGACTCATGCTGGACTCATTGAAGAGACCCTAGACTTGCCCCTGGGGCATTCCAGGAACTGTCACAGCTGCCCCACACATGGCTCTCCCCTATACCCAAGGAGGGCAGCGGGGTCAGCCCGGCTGTGGGAGGTGGACTGGGGGCTCAGCCCTATAGAGAGCTGGGATGCATGGGGTGGCTGCTGGGACCTAGCCCCACACCAGCACCTGGTGTCCCCACTCGTGGTCAGGCAGTGGGACCTCGGGCAGCTGTGTGGGGCCACCTGCCGTAAATCCCAGCCTTGACTGTAGGGGAGATGTTAGAGGGTTGTTGTTGTTGTTGTTGTTTTTTGTCATTACGATGCTGTGATTGTTGTTTCTTGGGGTGGTTCCATTGGTCCTCGTGCTGAGCAGGAGGAAGGGGCAGGGCTGTGGGGTGCTCCTGGGCGCTGCACCGGGGCCACCCAACTACGATCCCTGCTGTTCCCCAGCCCCCCTGCTCCCTCTGCCCCAGTTTTGGTACCGTTTCGTTGATAGTTGGGGACCACCCCTCCTGGAAATGGATGGGGGGGGATCCGCCTTTGGGTTCATGACCTGAAATAAAGAGATGATTTATTTTACAGACCCCATCTCAGCTCTGGTTCCTCCCCCAGCATGGCCCTAGAACTGCCCCCGTGCCCCCAGCCCCACTCTGATTCCGTTGCCCTGGAAGTCCTCTTCATTTTCTGCAGCCCAGATGCCCCCTTGAAGCCACTTTCTTGCAACGAGGTGTTGACTTTGGGGGGCTCAGGTTTCCCATGGGCAGAGTTGTGTGTGCCTCTTTCCTGAGTGTGCCCTTCTGTGCTGATAAAAATGAAGAAGTGATTATTCAGAGACTGTTTTTTCCCAATGAAATCTCATGTTTTCTGCGGTGATAAGAGCAGAAATGGGGCAGGTGCATTTTTTTCTTTCCTATTTTTTTTTCTTTATCTTAAGCCTATGGAGCCTGGGATGTGTGCCCAGTGCTGTTTTCCTGTACCCACTCCAGGTGGAGCAAAACCTGAGTGCTACTGCTCCCATAGAATAGAACCAGAGGATTTTTGTGGGTTGGAAGGGTCCTGAAATGTCATAGAACCATATGATGGTTGGGTTGGAAGGGTCCTTGAAGATCACAGAACCATAGGATGGTTGGGTTGGAAGGGTCCTTGAAGATCACAGAACCATAGGATGGTTGG
>NC_034437.1:1234730-1240524 GCF_002078875.1 Numida meleagris
GGTCTCCCATCCCCTCGAGTCTCCCACCCCCTTGGGGCTCCCTCCTCCTGGTACTCCCTTCCACTTGGTTCTCCCATCTCCTTGGATCTCCTGTTCCCTCTGGGTTCCCATCCTCTGGGAGCTCCCATCCCCACATCTCACCCTGTGTTTTGTCCACCCAGATCTCCCTCCAGTATTACTCTGGGGGCAGCTGGCACCACACCTGCGGAGGGTCCCTCATCCGGCAGAACTGGGTGCTGACAGCAGCCCACTGCGTAGATAGGTGAGTGGGCATGGGGGCCCTGTTGTCTCCTGCAAATGCCATTTTTCACCAAAAAAAAAAAAGAAAAAATGTAACCCTCTCCATCCAGAGAGTGGCAGTCCTTGCTGATCTTTCTGTTAAGGAGAATGATCGCTGGAAGCATCTTCTTGTATGGATGACTCTTCATTACAGAACCATAGGATGGTTGGGTTGGGGGTGTCCTGAAAGGTCATAGAACCATAGGATAGTTGGGTTGGAAGGGCCCTGGAAGATCAAGGAACCATAGAATTGTTGGGCTGGAAGGGTCCGTAAAGCCCATCTTGTTCCAACCCCTGCTGTGGGCAGAGATACCACCCACTAGATTATGGAAACCATGACAACTAGATCATGAAAACCACAAGAAGACCTACCCCTTAAAAAGGGAGGATATTATCAATTTACCACTTAGAAAAAGTATAAAATTAAGCAAATTTGAGGAGCTCAAAAGCCAAGTAATTTCCCATGCGTATTGCCTGTGTGGTGGTCTCCTGTTCCTTTGGTAATTACTCTGCATGTTGATTATAACAGTGTTCTGAGCTGAGTTTCAGGGGTTTATTGGTTTAATTTCAGATTCCTTCTTTCTATCGCGGTGTCCATGGTGTCAATAAAGATTTATGAGTTTCTGTTGCGCCCACAGAGAAAATGTGAATGTATATATGAGAAATGTTGAGTAAAAAGCATGATTTGAGAATTCTCCATTAAGTTTGCTCATCAAAGCCAAGTCACTTCCTTACTCCTGCTGTACTCCTTGAAGCAATAAGAATGCGGGTCCTGATCCTGTGCTTTTTCGCAGAAACATGAATTTCCGCGTCGTCGCCGGTGACCACAACATCTACAAGAGCGAGGGCACCGAGCAGATCTTCAGCGTCAGCAGCATCCACGTCCACCCCAACTGGAACTCCCAGAATGTGGCCGCAGGGTAAAGCACGCGGGGATGGGAGCCTTCAGGAAGGAGCACTGCGAGGGAAGGGGGATTTCTCTGCGTGCTCTACAGTGCCCTTTGCATCCTCCCCACAGCTACGACATCGCGCTGCTCCGCCTGTCGGGTTCAGCCACGCTCAACAGCTACGTGCAGCTGGCGGTGCTGCCCACCCAGGGCACGGTGCTGCCCAACAACTACGCCTGCTACATCACCGGCTGGGGGCTGACCAGCAGTGAGTGCCACCGACGCGGGATGTGGCATCCCGGGGACACCCGTCCCCAAATCCCTGAAAATCGTGGGGAAATGGGGGAAGTTCACTGGGTTTTGGAAGTGGGTGGAGGTCCCACAAGGCGTTGTGCGTGGGGATGGGTGCGGTGGTGCAGATGTATCAGGGAGTTTTGTGGGGCTCACCAAAACCCCCTAAAAATGTGGGAAAATGGGGGAGGTTCATCCTTTTGGGGAGTAGGTTGAAGTCCGACAAGACATGGGGATACTCAGGGTTGGATGGGATCCTGAAATATATTGAGGGGGTTTTGTGGGATTCATCAAAATCCTCTAAAATCATGGGAAAAGCAGGGAGGTTAATCCTTTTTGGAATGGGGTTGGGGCCCCACAAGACATGGGGATGCTCAAGATTGGATGGGGTCATGCAAAATTTTGGGGGGTCTTCCAGGGGTCGCTAAAATCCACTAAAAATTTGGGAGATTAATCCCTTTTGGAAGTGAGTTGAGGCCCTACAAGGCATCATGCATGGGGATGGATGCGGTCATGCAAATATTTGGGAGGATTTTGTGGGATGCCTAAGGTTGGACGTGGCCATAAACATATTTTGGGGAATTTTACAGAGCTCACCAAAATCCCCTAACAAAATGAGGAAATGGGGCAGGTTAATCCTTTCTGGAGGGTGGTTGAGGTCCTACAAGACATGGGGATACTCAAGGTTGGATGGGGTCATGCAAAATTTTGGGGGATTTTATAGGGCTCACCAAAATTCATCAAGAATGTGGGAAAATGGGGAAGAGTATTCATTTTTGGACATGGGAGGAGGTCCTCCAAGGGATTGATGTTGTCAAGCCAAAATTTTGGGGGGTTCTATGGGATGCTCAAGGTCGGATGCTGCTGTGCAAATATTTTGGGGGGTTTTATGGGTTCTATGGGATCTATGGGTTTTAATGGACTCTTGTTAACTTGCAGCCAACGGGCAGCTGTCGAGTGTGCTGCAGCAAGCATACCTGCCCGTCGTGAGCTACAGCATCTGCTCCAGCTACTCCTACTGGGGCTCCAGTGTCAAGAACACCATGATCTGCGCCGGCGGGGACGGCGTGCGCTCCGGCTGCCAGGTACAGCCCTGTCACTCCACTGTCACCCGCTGCCAGCCCCCAGCCCTGTTACAGCCTCACTCTGATGGGTGCCCCTCCATAGGGCGATTCTGGCGGCCCCCTGCACTGCGCGGTCAACGGGGTGTACCAAGTGCATGGCGTCACCAGCTTCGTCTCCAGCTTGGGCTGCAACACGCGCAACAAGCCCACTGTCTTCACCCGCGTCTCTGCCTACATCTCCTGGATATCCAGCGTAAGGCGATGGGGTGGAAGGGTTTTTTTCCAGTGGGGTCATGCATAGGGGTTTTGAATGGGGTCTCCACCCACTGGGAAGGCATGGAGCACCCAATGGGAAATGGAGCAACCAAGGGGGAATACAGCACCCAAAGAGGAATAGAGCGCCCAATGGGCTGTGGAGCACCCAACAGGGAATGGAGCACCCAACGGGAAATGGAGTGCCCAATGGGGCATGGAGCACCCAATGGGGAATAGAGCACCCAACAGGGAATGGAGTGCCCAATGGAAAATGGAGCTCTCAGTGCAGTGTAGAGCACCCAACAGGGCCGTGCTAGCGACTCAATGGGAGCACTGAGGATTTGTGGGGTTACACCCCTTGTTCTCCTTCCAGGTGATCTCCTAGAACTGAGCAGCAGCAGGAGGAGAACCCCAGCCCTGAACATGGACACTGAGAATTTCATCTGGGGGCATTTATGTCTCAAAGCTGGCATCAATAAATTGTGTTCTTCACTGAGAGTGTGTTGGCCATTATCTGTCCCCAGCAAGGCTGGGGATGCTTTGCCCCAGTTCTTTTGCCTGCATCCATGCGATTCTTCTCCAGTCTCATCTTTTGGAGCATTCCTTTGGTCAGGTTCCCTTTGGCCAGGTCCCCCTTCTGCCTTGCACAGGGACTTGGAAAAAGGAGCCAGCCCTGGACGGTCAAAGTGTCCTTGGGTGAAAAATGGGAAAAATAGTTCCCCTGAGGAGCGGGTGGACAGGGGCAGGACTTCTCCCAGTCCCTCAGCTCTGCTACAATCCCCATCCCCATCCCAACTCCATGCCACCCCCATGTCCCACAGCGCCTCATGCTCCCCACATCCCCACTGGGCTCAAGGACATCCAGAGCAAACTCATTTGCAATGAGAGAGGATGGATGCGGTGCTGTTATCACCCCACTCAGGGCTGTAGGGTCAAAGCACACCCACGTACCCCATTGGTGTAGGGCTGATCGTGCCGAGCCCCAGCCCAGCTCGGGGTGGGAAAAAAAACAGCAAAGAATTACAGAAGTGACTCCAAAAGCAAAATTGAAACTCAAAACAGAAACGTGAGTGAGGATTGCCACAGCTCAGCCACATGTTCTCCCCTTCCCGTCCCACCCCGTGGTTGGGTGTTTCAAGGGTGCCCGGCGCTTGGCGGATGCCTCACTTCAAACTTCCGCAGCAGACGCCAAACCACAGCCGATGCTGCAAGCAGAACCCTGCAGCCATCTGCAGCCATGGCCGAGGGCAAGAGCGGGGCCGGGCTGTTCGCCAAGCATGTCCAGAAGCACTTCAGCCGGGCACAGGAGAAGGTAGGGCACGGCCTCACCGCCCTCAACTTTCATTTTGCAGTGGGGTTTTTGCAGGGTGAGGGTTGGGCAGCCCCGTGGGTCTGTGTTCACTGTGCACCACTCTGCACCCATGGGTGCTCACGGGGCATCCGGTTGGGTGCCCCTCAATGCTGCAAGGCTTTGGGTTTGCAAGCTACTCCTCAAAGGCCCTGCAGATGCTTCAAAAAGTGGGATTTTCTCTCCAAAAGTACTTCCAGTGCAGGCCATGGATTAGGTGTTGCTGGAACGGGGTTCCGTGGGACTGTCTCCATATTCCCCAGTGCCAGCAGAACTCAGTGCTGGGATGGGCCCACAGAGCGGGTGCAGCCCATGGCAGGAAGCGGGGGGAAGGGCTACGGAAGTGGGCTGAAATGGGGTGATTGGACATGGTTTGGGGGCATTTCAGCCCCAACAATGGAAGGAGCAGCTCCCACGGTTCCTGATTAGGGCTAAATTCAGCTCTTCTGTGACCATATCAGCCCAGGACATGCTTCCGTGCTCCTGCGGTGGGGACATGGGGGTGGCCTTCGCCCACAGCTGTTCCTCCTCCTCCTCCTTGCAGCAGTGTCACCAATTCCCTCTGGGGCAGCACTTTGGGGCTTCATTTGCATCTGTATTCACCCACTGTATGCCATCCCCATCATACCCCGTACCATCCCCACACCATCCCCATTCCATTCCTGTTCCATCCCCACACCATCCCCATTCCATCCCTGTTCCATCCCCACACCATCTCCATCCCATCTGTTCCAACCCCATACCATCCTCATTCCATTCCTGTTCCATCCCTGTTCCATCCCCATACCTTCCCCACACCATTCCTGTTCCATCCCCATACCTTCCCCACACCATTCCTGTTCCATCCCCATATCATCCTCATCTCATCTCAATGCACCTGTGCCGTGGAGTTGTGGGGAGCACAGGGCTGCATCTGTAGGGTTTCACAAATGAAGGCAGTGGGGACACACCATGTCTGTTTGGCTCCCCAAAACCTACAGCTTTCCCCTAAAAATAAAGAGCATCACGGGATGTGCAGAAGTTTGGCATCCCTTGGGCACAGCCCAGCTTAAGTGGCCTCCACATCGAGGCTGTCAGGTCCTGGGCACTCCTTGGGGCTCCCCCACCAGAGTTTGCCTGTGCTCCATGCCAACACGCTCCCCTCTCCATCCCAGGTTCTGCAGAAGTTGGGCAAAACCGTGGAAACCAAGGATGAGCAGTTTGAGCAGAGCGCATACAACTTCCAGCTGCAGCAGGTGGCACCAGGGAGTAGAGGGGACTTGGGGGGAGAGGGACACCCCGTGCCATCTGCATGTCACCTGCACGTCAACCCCGTGACTTCCCTGTTCCATCCTCACATCATCCCTGTGTGCTATCCCCATACCATCCCCATACCACCCCTATTCCATCCCCATGCCATCTGCATGTCATCCCCATGTCGTCCCCATCCTATTCCTGTTCCACCCCCATGCCATCCTCATGCCATCCCTGTTCCATTTGTACATCATTCTGATGCCATCTTCACGCCACCCCTGCGCTATCCCCATGCCAACCCAGTACCATTTCCATCTCATCCCATCCCTGTACCATCCTCATGTCATCTCCATGCTATCCCTACTCCATCCCCATTTTATCCCAATGGCATTCCTGTACCTTCCCTATGCCATCCCTGTGCCACCTCTGTTCCATTC
>NC_034437.1:1242690-1248945 GCF_002078875.1 Numida meleagris
GCACATCCCAGCATGGTACAGCATGGCATGGAATGGCATGGCGTGAGATTTCGGATGACACATGGCACAGTATGACATTGCATACCATGGCATGGCACAACACAGCACAGCATGGCACGGCATGTCCCTGCCGTGGTGTGGCATGGCATGGTATGGAATGGCACGGCATGGCATGGCATAGCACAGCATGGCACAGAATTGCATGGAATGAAATGGACCAGCACAGCACAGCATGGCATGGCACAGCACGGCACATGTCCGTCTCTCTGAGCCCGCTGCCCCACACAGGAGCGCATCGCCAAGCGCGGCCGCAAACTGGTGGACTACGACAGTGCCCGGCACCACCTGGAAGCGCTGCAGAACGCCAAGAAGAAGGACGAGGCCAAGATTGCCAAGGTTGGTGCAAGCCAGCACCGGGAGAGCACTGTGCCTCCCTGAGCCCTTCTTAACCCTCCCCTATCCCCCCCCGGACCCCCACAGGCTGAGGAGGAGTTCAACAGAGCGCAGGCGGTGTTCGAGGAGCTGAACCGGGAGCTGCGGGAGGAGCTGCCCGTGCTGTACGGGAGGTACCGAGCCACCCCAACCCGCAGCCCCCTCCCCAAAATCCTCCCTGCAAAAGCTTTGCAGACACATATGCAGCGCTCACCCCCCCAAAAAAAAAAACAAAAGACCAACACCCCATTGGGACACAGCGCTGTGCCATCCAGTCATCCCCATTCATCCCCCTCCATTCACCCCCACCAAGGATGGGGGTCAGGGGTTGCACCCCCCGGCCCCCTCCTCCCCTCGCCCCGTTTCTCCCCGCAGCCGCATCGCGTGCTACGTCACCATCTTCCAGAACATCTCCAACCTGCGCGACATCTTCTACAAGGAGATGAGCAAGGTGGGACCCCAAAGCCCCCTTACAGAACCCACCCCCCCAGTTCTGCTGGGGCTGCACCGCTCGCTGGGGTTTATGGGGGTTTGCATCACCTTGAGCGCGCCGGTGCTGCCATCAGCGATGAGCAGCGCTGCTTCACCACAGTTTTGGGATGAAAAAAGGCCTTTTTGTCCATTGGTTCCATGGTGAAAAAAATAGAGCGAGTTTTGAAGTGTTGCTTCTTTTGTGGTGATTGGCGCTGGGATCAAATATACCCCCAACCAGCATCAGGGAGAGGAAGGATGGGAGAAGCAATTTCCTCGCAGCCGGTGCTTTCCGGCCTCAATCTGACCTGTTTTTAACCCAAATCTGCCGGCAGCGGGATGCAGCCCCCACCCATGGAGGCCCTGAGGGGCTCTGATGGGTTTCTCTCCCCCCACACAGCTCAACCGCGACCTCTACGAGGTGATGGGGAAACTGGACAAGCAGCACTCCAGCAAAGTCTTCATCATCAAAGGTGTCCCCAGGTAACGGGGGGTCCCACGGTGCCCCAGAGCCCCCTCCCCAAAAAGTGGGTGGATCTCATGCCCTCCCTGACCTCTTCCTGGGATCAAAAGGGGATGGATGAGCACCTCCCGGTGTTGGGTGTTGTAGGGTTGAAGTGGGGCTGAGTACCTCCCAGTGTTGGGTGATGAACTGGGGCTGAGCACACCTAGATGTTGGGTGTTATAGGTTTGAACTGGGGCTGATCATCTCCTGATGTTAAGTGATGAACTGGAGATGAGCAACTCCCGATGCTGGGTGTTACAGGATTGAACTGGGGCTGAGCACCTCCTGATGTTGGTGCTATAGGGTTGAACTGGGGCCAAGCACTTCCTGATGTTGGGTGATGAACTGGAGATGAGCACCTCCCAGTGCTGGGTGTTACAGGGTTGAATTGGGGCTGAGCATATCCCTATATTGGATGCTGTAGGGATGAATTGGGGCTGAGCACCTCCTGATATTGGGTGCTAGAGGGTTGAATCGGGGCTGAGCACCTCCCAGTGTTGGGTGCTGTTGGGTTGAACTGGGGCTGAACATCTCCCAGTGTTGGGTGATGAACTGGAGCTGAGCACCTCCCAGTGTTGGGTGCTATAGGGTTGAATTGGGGCTGATCATCTCCTGACACTGGGAGCTGTAGGGCTGAATTGGAGCCAAGCATCTCCCGATGCTGGGTGTTATAGGGCTGAATTGGAGCTGAGCCCCTCCCAGTGCTGGGTGACGAATTGGAGCCTTTGGCTTTGGTGCTGCTCTGAGCTATCAGGATGCTTGGGGATGAATTTGTGCTGGGGACGCAATTTGGGTTGTGGACACGGTGTCACCATGACCCCTGGGCAGGGTCCAGCCGCATTTAGGGTCTCACAGGGATTGAACCCCATTTGTCCTCCCCCCCATGCAGCAACCGCCGCTCACTGCTCATCTCGGCCCCCGTCAGCCCCCCAGCTGTGTACCCGTGCCCGGAGAAGGCACCCAACTGGGATCCCTCATCAGGAGTGGAGCAGACACCGACGACCACCGGGACGGGCAGTGATGCCACCGAGGATGTCCCCAATGGCCCCGCGGCACCGGGTCCCACTGAGTCGGGTGCCTCCATGCCCGGACCCCCTCCAGCCTCACCCGCAAGTGCGGGGTCCACATCAGAGACGGCGTCAGAATGCAGCGAGGAGAGCCGTGAGATCGACCTCAGCCCCAAAGAGATGGAGGTGTCCGCTGGCAGCGGGTGCCAGGAGCACCCCAAAACAGAGGGGGGTGCTGAGGGAGGAGCAGAGGGCATCGCTGCATCCATGGCATCCATGATCCTCTCCGAGGCCATCGCTGAGGCCACCGGTGCTGCTCCAGAGAGGGGCCCGGGGGACAGCGATGGTGCCAGTGGTGGGGACAGCAACGACAGTGACACCGGCCCCGTGGAGGGGGCACAGGGGTGTCCGCCCCCTGAGGGATCGGAGGACAGCGTGGAGGGGACAGATGTGTCCCCGGAGGTGAGCAAAGCCCAGGTCACGGCACCGGGGGTGGGGTTTAGAGGGCTGGGGGCTGTGCTGGGGGCTGCACCCTGTGGTGGGAGGTGGGGAGTTGCCCTGGGGTTCTCAGAGCTTCCATAGAGGAGATGTGGGGATGGGGGGTCTTGGAATGGGCCCCAGCTTTGTGCAAGGACATAGGGCTGGGAGGGTCTGAGGGTGAGCCCCTGCGTGGTGCAGGGACACGGGGATAAGGGGGAGGGGGGGGGCAGATGAGCACCAGCTGGGTTCAAGGATTTGGGAATGGGGGGGAGTCTAGAGGTGAACCCCAGCTTTACTTAAGGAAGTGGGGATGGAGAGGAGGGAATGAGGGGGATCAGGGGATGAGCCCCCACCCAACACATTGCTGCTATCCCCACAGGTGGGGACGGATGCAGCGACCCACGAGCATGGCACACCTGAACCTCCAGAGCAGGACGCAAGCTGTGACCCCACCTCGGACCCCAGTGAATCCCTCACCCCACTGTGACCCCCATGCTGTGACCCCCACACCCTGAGTAGTGTGGGCCCTGAGGGGAGAGCGGGCTTTATGGGGCCGCCTGCAGATCACTGTGCGTAACTGTAGTGTGCTTCACAACCCACAGCGCTGAAATAAAGGCAGAGGGCAGCGCCGGCGCCTGGAAATGCACAGAGAGAGGAGGTCGGATTTTCTGGACCTCAGTTCCATCCCCGGAGCCAAATCTGGGGGTTTGCACGACACTGAGCACTGCACGGAGCTGGAGCAACCCGTGCAAACCTCTGTGCTGCAACGGTGCAGCTTTGGGATGCACTATGGCTCCATCCCCAGCACCAAATCCAGGGCGTTGCATGGCAGCAGGCATAGTACACTACTGGAGCATCCCATCCAAACCTATCTGCTGCAACGGTGCAGCTTTGGGGTGCACTACAGCTCCATCCCCAGCACCAAATCTGGGGGGTTGCATGGCAGCAAACATTGCACACAGCTGGAGCATCCCATGCAAACCTTTGTGCTGCAAAGGTGCAGCTTTGGGCCGCCCTGTGGGGCAGTTCCTCTGGGTCTTATGGATGGATCCTTCAGTGGGATTGGTGCCCCCCTTCCCTATGAGGTCCGCATGAGTGCGGTGCACTTTGTTGCATGGGCCGTGCTGCTGCTGGGTGCCCCATCCCTCACCAGCAAAGGGTTAAGCAGGAGGAATTGCAGCTCTGTCATCATCAGGGGCAGTGGAACTGGAAAGGTGAGGCAGGAAGGGAACGCCCGGGCGAGGCCGTGCTGCATTGCACTGCATTACACTGCGCTGCACTGCACGGAGCAGCACATGGTGCCGGCAGCCCCACACAGCCGGCACGGGTATGGGGGAACGGGGGGATCTGGGGTGTGCTTTGTGCTTGGGGTGGTGGGTGTAGAGTGTGGGGTGTTGGGTGTGGGGTTGTGGGTATTGGGTGGTGGGTATGGAGTGGTGGGTATGGAGGGTTGTGCATGGGATGTTGGGTATGGGGTGTTGGGTATGGGATGTTGGGTATGGGATGTTGGGTGAGGGTGTTGGGTATGAGTTGTTGGGTATGGGGTGTTGTGCATGGGATGTTGTATCTGGGGTGTTGGGTATGGGGTGGTGGATATGAGGTGTTGGGTATGAGGTGTCTGGTTTGGGGTGGTGGTGGGTGTAGGGGGTTGGATATAGGGTGCTGGATATGGGGTGTTGGATATGGGATGCATGGAGTTTTGTTCATGGAGAGGCTCAAGTGGAGCTCAGCCCCACAGAGCGCAGAGCAAACGCTGAGTCAGGAGAGGGGGGAACCCCATGAGATGGAGCAGAACGCGGTGGGGTGGTGGGGCCCATCCCCTGGATTTGGGGTTGGGGTGGTGCCACACATCCCCTGCATTGAGTTTTTGGGACGGCGGCACTGCAGGAACCGCTCATGAGCAACGCGGAGGGCTCAGAGGGAGCGGGGAAGATTGGGGCTGGATTGTGCTGGGTTTGTTGGGTGAGATGTGGAGATTTGTAGGATCCGGGGCACTGGGGTCGTCACCCCATGAGGGCTTTGTGACAAAGTTTTCACACTGGAATCTGATCCCAGAGCTGAATTTTGGCCACACTGGGGCTGGGTGCACGTTGGGGGGGGGTTACACTGATAGCTCCAGGGAGGTTACAGGGAGCAAGGAGCAACGCCGCGTCCGTAACAAAACCTCACCCAGAGAGCCCTCCCCCAACCCCCTTTGCACACAGCAGTGCAAACAAGAGGGCATTTCCCATCCCGTGAGCACTCCCCAGCTCCACGGCACATTCCCTGCAGACAGCCCCACACCTCTTCCCCATGCGGCGCTCAGCGCAGCGCTGTGCAGCGCCCGCGGGACCAGCTGCGTTGAGCCCCACAAACTGGTTTGGCACTGGTTTGTTGCCATCCGGACAGGCCGGTGCTGTGCTGAAGCCTGGGGGGAAGGGGTTGGGCTTGGGGGGGTTCTGGTAAAATGGGGTTTGGCTGCTGGGAATGGGAATGGGAATGGGAATGGGAATGGGAATGGGAATGGGAACGGGAACGGGAACGGGAATGGGAATGGGAACGGGAATAGAGGGGCACGGTGCATGCACACAATAGGGCAGGGGCTGAGGGGATGGGAATGGGGATGAAAATGAGAGTGGGAATGAAAATGGGAATGNCCCACCCCCATCCCATTCCATCCCACCCCCACTCTCCACACTCTCTTTGGGCTTGAGGACATCCCTACCTCCACCCAAGGGGCTCTCACCTGCCCCCTCCCCTCCCCCCCAATATATTTGCTTTGCAGAATGAAGGCAACAAACTCTACAAAGACCTGAAAGCCTTTGTTGGCGCCGTGAAAGGTACAGAGCAATGCCCCTGTTGCACACCCAGACCTGGGCGGTTCAGCACAGTGCAGCGGGGGGTGTCGGGGGTGGGGGGAGTTGTCAGCCCCTGCTGCATTTCCTCGCCACATGTCCCAGCTTTCTGCAACCCCTCCCCCATCCCCGCAGTGATGCACGAGAGCTCACGCAAAGTGACCGAAACGCTGCAGGAGATCTACAGCGCCGAGTGGGACGGCCACGTGGAGCTGAAGGCCATCGCGGACGTGAGCACCGCTGTCCCCTGCGGGTTGGGGTCACGGAGGTGACTCCATGGGGACACTGCCCCGCACGTCCGCCATTCCCGGCTCCTTCCCTCCCACAGAGCAACGACCTGCTGTGGGACGACTACGAGGCGAAGCTGAGCGATCAGGCGCTGCATCTGATGGAGAACTACCTGGCACAGTTTGGGGACATTAAGGTACACAAAGTGTGACTGCGTGGCACGGCACAGCATGGCATGGCACAGCACGGCACAGCACAAGATGGGATGGGATGGGATGGGATGGGATGGGATGGGATG
>NC_034437.1:1255868-1257671 GCF_002078875.1 Numida meleagris
GCACCCCGTGAGCAGGGAATGCAAAGTGCTGCGGGAGGGGAGCAGCGAGCCGAGCAGCTCCGAGTCCCCGTGGGGCCAGCAGGGCAGGAGCAACGCCAGCATTGCTCCACGCTGTGCAAACCCGGGTCGGCAGCGTGAGCGATGCCCGCTCTGCTCGCTCCCGCTGCTCAGTTTGCCCTTCTTATTGATTTATTTATTTTCTTCTGGGGGGGAAATGTAATTGCTCCTGACATCTAGCGGTGCCTCCCTGCAGAGCGCTGAGTCACTCGTGCCCGGTGCAGGAGCCGTTGCCCCCGGGCTGCAGCAGCGCAGCATCGCTTTAGGGGTTGCAGAGGTGGTTGCTGGGATGGGGATGGTGCATGGGAGGGAGCTCTGATGAACGGCTGGGGCTGCAGCAGCTCCCCGTGCCCGATTTGCAAAGCTCTGTGAGGACGTGGGGGTGAAGGCGATGCTGCAGCCCTGCAAAACTTCACCTTGGAGAGCAAACGGCGAAACGCGGCCGCTTTGCCCAGATGCCCGCTGCTCCCCTCCTGCCCCGCTCGCACGGCAGCAATAACCGCGTCCCTTCCTTCTCTCTGCAGTTGTGAAGGAGCCCTGAGCCCGAGCTCGCCCGCGCCGATGCCATGGAGGGGGCTCTGCCCACGCTCCCCCCAGGTAAGGCTTGGGGCACGGTGGGGACGGGCTGAGCACTGGGATTTGGGCTTAGTGAGAGAGGTCTTCTCCAACCTTAACGACTCCGTGACCTTAATGAGTCCACGAGCGGACACGGTGGGATGGGTTGGGGTCAGATTTGACCTTGGAGGTGCTGTCCCATCTGGATCACGAGTGGGCACAGTGGGATGGGTCGGCGGCTGGCACGGGCTGCCCAGGGAGGCGGTGGGGTCACCGTTCCCAGAGGAGTCTCAGAGCCTGGGGATGCCGGGATGCGTTGGGGTCAAACCGGGTGATCTCGGAGGTCTCATCCAACCCAACCGGAACGATTCTGCCATTCCATGAGAAGAGCTGACAACGCCGGGGCTGAAGAAGGCTCACCCCCCCGCTCCCCACGAAGCAGCCAACACGGCCGTCATCGCAGGTAGGGGCCGCCCGCCGCCCGCCGCCCCCCACGCACCGCGCGGGGCTGAACGCCGCTCCTCCCCTTCTCCCCTCAGTGGTCATCACCCTGGTGTTCCTCACCCTGCTGACGGTGCTGGTGGTCATCGTCATCTACCTGTACAGAAACAAGGGCAGCTACCTCACCTACGAGCAGCCGGCGGCGGAGGCGGACACGGCCGTGCAGATGGAGGATGACCCAGCCAAGGAGAAAGAGGAATATTTCATATAGGGTCCCGCTCACAGCTGACGCCGCGTGGCCTGAGCCACCTGGTTTCGATCTCCGGAAACTTTTCTTTTCTTTATCCCTGTAATTTATTAATTAAAGCACAGGAAGGTGAAGCCCAGGCGTGCCACCGCCTGCCCCCAGCTCCGCGCCCCATCCCCTCCCTTGGGTGCCTTCAATACAGCCCAGTGACAAACGCTCCAAGAATTGCTGTTGTTTATCCTTATCTCGTCGAACAATCGAGCGATTCTGCGCCGGGCTTAGCGGAGGGGTCATTAGCATGGCTAATTGGGAGGCGGCGGGCTCATTAGCATGGCGAACTGGGAGGCAAAGGTCGGACGCCAGCGTCGTGCAGGACAGGGGAGGCAATGCGGTCCAGCGCCGCCCACAATGCACCCAAACAGGGATCCAAGCCGCTCTGCCCCCCACCTCCCCCCCATTCCGCCCTTGCTCTGCCTTACGCCGAGCAGAGGAGTCACCAGCCA
>NC_034437.1:1260231-1267040 GCF_002078875.1 Numida meleagris
AGCTGCATTGGGGTGGGGAATGGGGGCACGGGGAGAGGCAGGGGGACGGTCAGCCACCATGGGATGGTTGGATTGGAAGGGTCCTCAGAGCCCCCCCCTCCGCTCCCACCCGAGCTGGGGGGGCCCCAGATCTGGGTGCATGGATGCAGGTGAGACTTCACCAGGGCAGAGCAGAGGGGGACAACCCCCCCCCACCCCACTGCTCCCCCTCTGTCAGTGCAGCCCGGGGCACGGCCAGCCTGCAGCTGCAGTTTCGTGACCCCCCCCCCCACCCCAAGTCAGAAATGAAGGCACGCCCCCTCCCCTCCTCCCCTCCTCCCCGCGGGGTTCTGGGGGTCAGCCTGTACTCACAGGGATGCTGGCGGTGCCTCCGGCCCCAAACCTCGCTCCAGCATCAAAGCCGCCCTCCACCAGGACAGTGGAGCCCGGCGGGTAGACGGGCCCCACGGGGTAGTACGCCATGGGGACGGAGGAAGCGATGGGCCCCACGGCCACGGACTGGGCCACGGGCAGGAAGACGGACGCGCCCGGATACGCTGCCGACATCGTGGGGACGGTGGCAGCCCCCAGAGGGACGAAGCTGGGACGGTAGAGCTGCGCAGAGCCACGGGGCAGGGCGTCACTCCAGGCTCACCTCTTTATGGCCCCACACACCCACCCGCTTCCTCAGCCCCGAGGCGGACTTTCACCTCCTGCCTCCATCCCCCATCCCCCCCCCCCCCCCGTTGTGGACATTTCCCCCCTCCACTTCCCCATTGCTCTGGGAGGACAGCTTTCCCCAACCCTCGCAGCCCCGTTCTGCACCTGGGGGCTCTGTGCCACCTTCGCTCCAAAAAAAAAGCGCTCAGAGTTCACTTCAATTCTCGCAGGACAGATCATGGGGACCGGGCGGAGCAGCAAAAAATCCTCCGGGCGGAGAGGAAATGCAGTTATCGACGGACCCGGAGTCGCTGTTGTGCTTTTTATTATGACGATGACGATTATTATTCCAGGGGAAAATAAACCGGGCTCACCTCGGAGTACGCGGGAGGAGCGTCGGTGTACGGCGGGGGCTGCGGCAGGGGCACGGTCTGCGGGTACACGGGGGGGTTGGCGGCACTCTGCACGGGGTAGGAGGGCTGCGTGGGGTACTGCCCTGCGGGGGGAGAGAGGAGCTCGGAGCTTGACCCACACACGGCCCCCAGCTCCCCACTGCGGACACCGGGAGGGTTCTGCCCACGGGAAAGCGGAGTTACGGAGTTACAGTGCTCCGCCGGACCGAGGGCGATGGGGAAAGGGGGACCCTGGTGAAGAAATGTGACGAAACCGCGCTGGTGCTCTGTTGCACTGTTGCACTGTTGCAGGCAGCTGCCGGGAACGCTCCAGCTGATTCCGGGGCGGGCTTGGGGCACACGGGGCGTGGGGGTAATGCTGGGGTTGGGGAGAAGTGCGGGGGAGGGCGCAGGGTTATAGCAAACCCAGAGCCCGGAGCGGACGAGTGGGGCACCCTCCAGCTCATTGGGTTCAGGTGCTGAGCCTCAGCACCACACCAGGCTGTGGGGCAGGGCACGGGGAGCAGTGCCGTGGGGCAGGGGATGCTCCGACCCCTTTGCACTGAGGGGGGTCACTTCTTACGCTGCCTCGGGGGGGTCCAATTCCCACCAATGTGCATTGGGGATCCCCTGCACCGGGGGTGCTGCCCCCTCCAGCTGTCCCGGTGCAATGGGGTTCCCCCGTCACCTCTCTGGGGGTCCCCGCTTCCCAGTCACCCCCTGACGTCGGACAAAGATGCCCCCCCCCACCAATGCCAGTACTGGACGAGTAGGGTTAAAGCTGCTCCACACACGCCCCTCCCATCCCACCACCCAGGAGGGAATCCCCAACACCTCCCGGGCAGGATCCCCCCGTCCCTGTACCCCCAGTTCCTCACCCTACCCCCCTACAGCCCCCATCTCACAGCCCGCACCCATTCCTCATCCGGGAGGGTCTCCCCTCCGCCCCTCCCCCTCGGCGATGAACGCGGCCACTCATGACGTCATCCGGGGATTCCCCCCCCAACGATCCCCCCGCGGCGCACACAGGGTTAAACCCCGGCCGAGCCGCCCGTCGCCATGGCAACCCGCGCTCCCGCCCCCCGCAGCGCCGCTCCTATTGGTCCGTTCCACCCCGGCCCGAGCGCTGCGGCGCGGCCCTTAAAGGCGCCGCGACCCCCCAAAAAGACGACCTCCGGGGTGTGGCAGCGGCGGCGCGGCGTGACCCCCGGAGGTGCCCCCGGCGCGGCGCGGTGCTTGCCTTTGCCGTTCATGGCGGAGGCGGGGGACGGCCGTCCCGCTGTGCCCGCGCCGCGCGCTGCCTGCTGCCTGTCACTGCGGCGGGCGGCGGGCCGGAAGTGGGCGCCGCACGCACGGCGCTGCGTCATCACGCAGGGGGGCGGGGCCGCGCTCTCTTAAAGGGGCCGCAGCCCTAAAGACGGGGGAGGGGAGAGTGCCAAATTAAGAGGGGGGGGGCGGCAGGTGGGGCTTCGGGGTTGCGATGGGGGCCCTCGAGCGGATCGTAGAGTAGTGGGGGGCACCCCATCAGGGCTTGTGGCGGGGCACCATGCAAGGCTTGGAGTAGTGGGGGGCTCTAGGTGGGCCCTGAGGGGGCATGTGGGGTGGAAGGGGGTGAATGGGGGGTGGCCCAGGGGTCTTTGGTGGTGGGAGAGGGGGGAATTTGTGGCCTAGGAATCATTTGTGAGGAAGAGGTGTGGGCTAGGGGGCAATGGAGGGGGGGCCCTGTATGGCCCAGGGGTCTCTGTACTGCCCTGATCCCCACGGCGCTGTGCATGGGTCTGAGCACCATCCCATTCCCAGCCCCACTCATTGCCTTCCCAGCCCCATCCAGCAGAGCCCTGCCAACCACCTCTAATTAAAAACAAACAAATGAACGAACGAAAAAAAAACAGTGGGGCAGAGAGTGGTAGGGAAGTTTCCTGCAATAACCTCCAATGAATTGGATGTTTTAGGTCCAAACGCTGTTAGGAAAATCTGTCGCCTCCAGAAGCAGAGCTCTGGATCCAGAGCTCTGGATCCCCTCCACCCCTACCCCCCCCCGGGCATCGCTGCTCTCCCAGAGGATAAACTGC
Source organism: Numida meleagris (assembly GCF_002078875.1). NCBI lineage: Eukaryota > Metazoa > Chordata > Aves > Galliformes > Numididae > Numida > Numida meleagris. The sequence goes on from NC_034437.1 coordinate 1,263,335, forward strand.
CCATAACACCCAAGGAGGAGCCCCCATTTCTCTTTTATGGTTTTTCTGCAGTCCGAGGGCACAGCCCTCTGCTCTCCAGCTCTTTCCTGGCATTGTTCTCCCCCGGTGTAAGCCAACGCTTCGTGAATAATGTAGCAGCGCTGATGAATATGCAGCTGGCTGCTGTGCCTGGGAGGGCTCGTGAATAATGCAACGGGAAGAGCTCTGTGCATCGCAGCACCGCCGGAGCTGCAAAGTACACATATGTGTGTTTGGATAGATCTGTATTTACCCTTCAAAGTGGGAGAATGGCTCGAAGCGTGGCCCTGGTGCGGTGGGGTGGGGTGGGTGAAAGCAGGGCTTAAAGATCTGAGGGGCATAGGGTGGGTTGGAAGGGTCCTTAAAGATCACAGAACCATAGAATGGTGGGGTTGGAATGGTCCTTACAGATCACAGAGCCATAGAATGGGTTTCTAGGGTCATTAAAGATCATAGAACCATAGAACAGTTGGACTGGGAGGGTCCTTGAAGATCATAGAGCCATAGAATGGGTTGGAAGGATCCTTAAAGATCATAGAATCATGGAATGGTTGGGTTGGAAGGGTCCTTCAAGATCATAGAACCATAGGATGGTTGGGATGGAAAGGACCTTGAAGATCATAGAGCCATAAAATGTGCTTGAAGGGTCCTTAAAGGTCATAGAACCATAGGATAGCTGGGCTGGAAGGATCCTTAAAGGTCATAGAGCCATGGAATGGGTTGGAAGTGTCCTGAAAGAACATAGAACCATGGAATGGTAGGGTTGGAAGGGTCCTTAAGGATCATAAAACTATAGAACGGGTTGGAAGGGTCATTAAAGATCATGGAATCATGGAATGGTTGGGTTGGAAGTGTCCTGAAAGATCACAGAACCATAGGATGGTTGGGTTGGAAGGATCCTGGAAGGTCACAGAACCACGGGATGGTTGAGTTGGAAGGGTCCTTAAAGCCTAGGCAGCCTCTGAGCATCGCCACAGCCTCCTGCACCCCACAGATTGCTCCTTGAAGCAGAACAATTCAGTTGCTGATATCAGAGCCGTTAAGATCAGATGAGATCTGTGCCGGTGGAACTTCACTCCTGTGGGTGATGGGCAGCAAGAGGGACTTGGAGCCGCTGAGCGCAGTGTGGATGGCCGTGCTGGAGTTCAACCCAGCGGAGCTCAGCACCATTCGCTCACCGCTCCCCAAAGTGATGGGAGAGAGAACCTGAAATAAATAGCTAAAAGCTGCATTTAAGCCCAGATTGATGAAAGTTTGTGTTTGGCAGCATGGGAGCCAAGAACAGTCCGGTGCGCTTCTCCCTGCATGTTCGACATCTGGAATACTAATTGTTGAGTTCTGGGAACAGCTGGAATACCAATCGTCGAGTTCTGGGAACACATAGAACAATCTGCTTTGCAGCATGCATGTTCCTTGCAGGGCTGGAAACGTCTTACAGCAAGTCAGACATGCCAGAATCCACATGATCAGGTGCAATCCCCCCCTGCGCCGGTGCTGTGCGCGATTTTTGCAGCCGAATCAGCAAAAGGAGCATGGGAGAGGAAGGTGCAATGCTACTTTGGTCACCTCCCAGCAGCTCTGAAATTAAAGGGGCATTCACACTCTCAGCATTTGAGTTCTGCCAGCTCTTCCCATCAAACAGTTAATTAACACCCCCCCACACACACCTCCAACAAGTTGTTTTCCTGTAGAAAAAAAAAAAGCTTTTCGGCACTCGTAAAATCAATTCCTCTCGAAGGGAAATTAAAAATGCAACGTGCACCCCCTTCCCCCTATGCATTATATTAAGCAGTATGCCAATGTATGTAAATGAGGCTGAAATTTAACTAGATGAAAGTGTTTAAATATTCATAACCGCAGCACAGCGTATGCAAAGCGGGGTCTCAGCAGAACCGCGCCGCGGTCTCAAATAACAGCTGTGTGCAGAGGGGGGGGGGGGGCTTCAACGGATCCAACGCGATTATGGATGGAAATGTGGCCCAGTGCTCGGGATGGGGCCTCCCCAGTGCAAAGCAGAGGGGGGAGCACCTCCCTGCCCTGCTGGCCACACTCTGTGCAGTGCCCCTCAGGGAACCAGTGGCCTTCTTGGCCACCAAGGCACACTGCTAGCTCATGGTTACCCTGTGGTCAACCGCTGGTCAACTGTTGGTCAACTGTTGGTCACCTGTTGGTCAAGGAGGACACTGTGGGCCTTCTTGGCCACGAGAGCACGTTGCTGGCTCATGGTAAACCTGTTGTCAACCATTCATCAACTGTTAGTCAATTGTTGGTCAACTATTGGTCAAGTGTTGGTCAACTGTTCACCAACCATTGCTGAACCATTGGCCAACCAGGACAACATTTGCCTTCTCGGCCATCAGGGCACGCTACTGGCTCATGGTCAACTATTTGTCAAACGTTGTTCAACTGCTGGTCAAACGCTGGTCAACCATTGGTCAAGTGTTGGTCAACTGTTAGTGAACCACTGGTCAATCAGGACAACATTGGGCTTCTTGGACAGCAGGGCACACTGCTGGCTCATGGTGAACCTGTGATCAACCTCTGGTTAACCATTGGTCAACAGTTGTTCAATCACTGGTCAACCAGGACACCACTGGCCTTCTCGGCCACCGGAGCGCGCTGCTGGCTTGCGGTCAATTATTAGTCAACCGTTGGTCATTGAGGACACCACTGGCCTTCTTGGCCACGACAGCACATTGCTGGCTTGTGACAAACCTGTGGTCAACCATTCATCAATTGCTGGTCAACTGTTAGTCAGCCGTCGGTGAACCACTGGCCAACCAGGACAACATCGGCCTTCTGGGCCGCCAGGGCACTCTGCTGGCTCATGGTGAACCTGTGATCAACCATTGGTCAACTGTTAGTCAATCGTTGGTCAACCGTTGGCCAACCATTAGACCACTGGCCATCTCAACCACCAGGGCACGCTGCTGGCTCATGGTCACCTTGTTGGCCACCAGGACCCACAAGTTCTTCTCCGCAGAGCTCCCTTCCAGTGGCTCATTGGACATGAACCCCATTTCCTAGGCTCTAACACACATTTTTTCCCAATCTCACAATGATCAGGAGAGCGCTTCGGCTGCGAGCGATGAGAATCTGACGATGCACAACAAGGGGAGTATTATGGGGTGCAGGAATAACTCACCCAGTGAAGGGAGCAGAAGGTGTCCCCCTCTCAAGCTGATATTGTTGTGGAAGAGGTAAAAATAATTCAGCTCTGTCCACACGCGCTCATTAAGAGACACTGATAACAGAGATGTTAATTTGGAAGTTTCGTCTTTTTTTTCCACTTTTTTTGTTTTGTTTTCCTGCCAGGAGATAAGAGGGAAGTTTTGATTTATAAAAGATACACAATGCCCCATACCACACCACACGACCCTTCTTTATAATGATTCCAAACGAGCCCTAATGTGTCCGCTGGCGGGCTCGGAGCGCCGCGGAATGGCACCTGCGCTTCTAATGAGCTGTGCAATCACAGAAACTGCGCTCTTGCTTCTTTTAATTACGTGGCGACAAAGGTAACGTCGCACCTGAGCTGCTCTGCACCTTTACGTCCCCATCCACAAAACCAGAGCCCCATCAGAGGGGGCCCTAAAGCCCCCAGCCCCTCCTGCAGCCTTTATAGGTCTAGAACCCCCAGCCCCTCCTGCAGCCTTTATAGGATGGGACCCCCAGCCCCTCCTGCAGC
>NC_034437.1:1269745-1270943 GCF_002078875.1 Numida meleagris
GCACAGGGTGGGGGGCGTTATGGGGGCGTTGAGGTTTAGGGGTCGCAGAATGGGGGGCTTATGGGGTGAGTTGTGGGCATTGAGATATGGGGGGGCACTGTGGGGGCACTGAGGTTTTGGGGACAGACGATGGAGGGGTTTATGGGGGGCACAACTTAGGGACATTGGGGTTTAGGGGATCCAGGAGTGGGGGGCACAGTGTGGGGACGTTATGGGGGCATTGAGGTTTAGGAGTCTCAGAGGGACATTGGGTTTTAGGGGGACACGGGAGAGGGGGGCACAGGGTGGGGGGGTTATGGGGTCAGTGAGGTGGGCATGGAGATGTGGGGGGGCCACGATTTAGGGACTTGGATGTTTGGGGGTCACTGTGGGGGGCGTTAGGGGGCATTGAGATTTGGGGATCTCAGAATTGAGGGGGTTATGGGTTGAGTTGTGGGCATTGAGATATGGGAGGGCACAATGTGGGGGCACAGCGGTTTAGGGGACACCGGATGGAGGGGTTTGGGGGGGGGCACAACTTAGGGGCATTGAGGTTTGTGGGGTACAGGGGGTTTATGGGGTGAGTGGTGGGCACTGAGATATGGGGGGGGCAAAATGTGGGGGCATTGAGGTTTAGGAGACAGAGGAGGAGGGGCTTGTGGGGGGGCACAACATCGGGGCATTGGGGTTTAGGGAGGAACAGAAGTGGGGGGCAAAGGGTGGGGGCGTTATGGGGTCAGTGAGATGGGCATGGAGATATGGGGGGGCACGAGTTGGGGACGTGGAGGTTTAGGGAGATCGAAGATGGGGGGGTCTCTGGGGGGCACGGCTTTGTGGCTTTGAGGATCAGGGGCACAGGGTGGGAGGTTATGGGGTGAGTGTGTTGGGGGCATTGGGGTTTAGGGGGACGCAGGATGAGGGGCTTTATGGGGGGGCATGACGTAGGGGCTCTGAGTTTTATGGGGGGTGAATGGGGTGAGCTGGGGACACTGAGATTTAGGGGAGCACAGGATGAGGGGGTTTATGGGGGGGCACCACTTAGGGATTTTGAGGTTTGCAGAGTGGGGGGGTTATGGGGGGAGCGAGGTGGGGGCATTGAGGTTTAGGTGGTCGATGGGATTTGGGGGGGCAGCACCCCGGTTTAAGGGGGGGGGCAGCAGGATGCGTGGTGTGGATGAGGGCTGTGGGGTCCGTGGGGGGGGCATCGAAGTTTTTCGGG
>NC_034437.1:1273893-1277838 GCF_002078875.1 Numida meleagris
CATCCAGGTGTTCCCATCAGGGTATTCCCATTTGGGTGTTCCCATATGGATCTTCCCATCAGGGTGTTCCTATATGGATGTTCCCATCCAGGTGTTCCCATCAGGGTATTCCCATTTGTGTGTTCCCATATGGATCTTCTCATCCAGCCATTCCCATACAGGGGTTCCCATATGGATCTTCCCGTCATGGTGTTCCCATCAGAGTGTTCCTATGTGGATGTTTCCATGTGGGTGTTCCCATCCAGGCATTCCCATTTAGGTTCCCATATGGATGTTCCCATCCAGGTGTTCCCATCCAGGGGTTTTCCCATATGGATTTTCCCATCCACGTGTTCCTGTTTGGGTGTTCCCAGATGGCTCTTCCCATCACGGTGTTCCCATCAGGGTATTTATTTCCATCTGCATATTCCCATAAGGATCTGCCCATCATGGTATTCCCATATGGATGTTCCCATCAGGGTGTTCCCATCTGGATGTTATCATATAGTTGTTCCCATCCAGGTGTTCCCATCCAGGTGTTCCCATCTGGTGCAGCCCTGTCGGGGTTGGGTGTAGGAGCAGGGTGCTGACCCCCAGGAGAGGTCCCATTGGGTTTTGAGGACCCCCATGGTTGGAGCCCCACGAGGTGTCCGGGCAGCATCCCACCACCCCTGGTGTAGAGCAGTTCTTTCTGAGGTTCAAATGGAACTTCCCGCATTTCGCTTTCCATCCCATCACGGGGCAGCAGTGGTGGCAGTGACGCCCACCAGGACGTGGTGACGTGCACGGTGCGATGGTGAATGTCACCCATGTGCCACGTGAAACGCGTCCCTGGGACATCCCTCATCAAATACTCATCCGGAGAGATCCGGAGGCAGTGGGGGGACAGCACGTGACCAAAGGATGAATGGAGGAGGGGGGAGGGGGAGAGCTGCCCCCAGCAGCGGTGTGAGACCCCAATGAGTGTGTGAGACCCCAATGAGTGTGTGAGCCCCCCAGTGGGTGTGTGAGACCCTCAACTGGTGTATGAGACCCCCAGTGAATGTGTGAGACCCCAGTGGGTTTGTCAGACCCCCAACAGGAGCGTGAGACCCCCAGCAGGAATGTGAGACCCCAGTGAGAGCGTGAGACCCTGAAGGGGATTGTGAGACCCCAGTGAGTGGGTGTGTGAGCCCCCAGCAGGAGTGTGAGCCCCCCCGTGGGTCTGTGAGCCCCCCACCATCGGGTGTGTGAGCCTTTCCCTGGGAACACCTCATTGCACCTGCAGTGCCGGGGGAACGTCAGCCCAAGGAGCGATGCTTGGGGCAAGTGGGGGGTGACAGGGGCCATGTCCCTTCCTTGCAGCATGAGGAAGGTCTGAGCCGGACCCCCGCCCTCCGCCGCCTCCCGGGGACCGCGCGATGGACGCCGCGGCCGTGCGGAGCCAGGATGCCCCGCTGACCGTCAACGAGCAGGTACGGGTGCCCCGGGGGTGGGGGGGCAGCCCCACGGTTGGTCGCTCCATCACCCGGAGGAGCGAAGTTCCATGGCAGAAGCGATGGGAGTGCCCCTCGGTCGGCTCCGCGCGTCCCGTGGCGGTGTCACCGCTCCGGGGGGCACTCCGGCCCCGAGGTTGGTGCTCAGCATTTGCCTGGTGCTGTTTTATCCCAGCGCAACGTTTGCTGTGCTGGGGGGGGTGGGGCTCCTGAAGACGTCACCCCCAAAGCTGCGGTTATTACAGCAGAGCCCCTCGGCTACTCATTAAGAAAGCAGAGAGATGGGCCCCGCTGTGCTCGAGGGGCTTCGAGCCCCCCCACGCATCTCCCCATGGGATGGAGGGGCTGTGCCCGGAGCTGCCGTCACGTCGGGTGCCCGCAGGTCATCGTCATGTCCGGCCACGAGACGATCCGCGTGCTGGAGGTCGGCGTGGACGCCGCGCCGCCGCCCGAGGAAGAGCGCAGAGCCGGGGCGGTGCCGCCGGGGGACGGCTCGCGGGGATCCCCGGCACGGAGCGGCGACGCCGGCACCGAGGACGCGCGGCCCAGCGCCGAAACGCCGCGCGGCACGGAGGCGGCAGGTGGGCTGCTGGCACGGCACCAAGCGCGGAGCCGGGTCGCCGGGTAGCGAAGCGATCCCCCCCGTCCTGCAGCAGAGCATCCCGCGTCCCGTGTCTGCGCGCCGTGCTCGGCCGTCGCCGCTCCTCCCGTGGCCGCGCGTTGCGTCGCTCCTGGGGGCTGCCCCCACCCCGCTGCGAGGCCTCGCCCTTGGGTTTTGTTGAACCTCAGCTCAGAAAGCTCCGTCGCTCCGTGGCTTGGCATAGCCGGGGCTGCCCGTCCTGGTCACGCCGTTGGTGCTCACGTGCGCTCTGCAGACGCTGCGCTCCGTCACCGCAATCCGGAGGGAGCTGTCGCCCAGGTCACCGGCTCCATCTGAGATTGGAAAACACCACTGAGATCCCCCCCAGCTCAACCCCCCCTCCCACCCCGTGCCCGCTGACACGTCCCCAGGTGCCACATCTCCACCGTTCTTCAGCATCTCCTGGGGACGGTGACCCCCCTCCCCCCCGGGCAGCCCATGCTGACGCATCGCTGCTGTTCCAGGGGGAGAAATTGTTCCTGATGTCCAACCTGACCCCCCCGGCGCGGTGTCACCCATCTCCCCACGTCCCGTTGTTCTCACTGAGCGCAGCCCAACTCCCCGTGGGGCCGCATGGGTCACTGAGCGCAGCCGGACACAGCTGCTCCGCGCTCTGGGGGGGTCTGGGATGCTCAGAGTTCATATATGGGATGCAATGGGACTGACGGTGCCGAGCCGGGCACCCCCGGCCTCTACGCTGTGGGGACATGTGGGAACGCTGGGGGTCGTCTCCGCTGACCTCTCTGCTTTTTAACACAACACCTCCACCCCGTCCTCCTGCTCTGCGTGCTCAACCCCTCTCCTCTCCACTCCCCAGGCAAAGCCAAACCTTCCACCGGAGCCCCCCCAGGCGCGGTGGGCACCCTGAGCCCCACCAGCAACCAGCAGCCGCAGCCCCTGGCCCCACTGGCCGTGCAAGCAGCCCCGCAGGTAACTACAGGGGGGGCTCGGGGGGGGGCAGCTTGCTGGATATGGGGACACACACACACACACACACACACACGGGGCCGCGGGTCGGGGGCACCGGGGCACAGCGCAGCGGTGGCACAGGGTGCAGGAGCTGCCCCCCGGACCACCGCCGCGTCCCCCGCTCTGCGCCCTCCCCCCGAGGTGCTGCCAGAGAGCGACGTGTGGGGTGGGCTGGGGGCGGGGGGGGGAGAGCATCACCCCGCTTCGGGGAGGGTAAGGGGGGGGTCGGCGGAGCTGGGATCCCAGCTGTGAGATGGGAGGGAGCACCGGCCGCGCTCGCTCTTGCCTCGCTGATGCTGTCTGCAGTGGCGTTGATTTTTGTTCTTTTTTAAATCTTGTTTGCTTTTGCAGGTCTTGACTCAGGAAAACTTAGCAACAGTTGTGACAGGAGTAATGGTTCCGGCAGGGACAGTTACTCAACCTCTTCTTATCCCCATCAGTATTGCAGGTCAAGTGGCAGGTCAGCAGGGGCTGGCTGTGTGGACATTTCCTACAGCAACGGTCGCTGCCCTTCCCGGACTGACGGCTGCTTCTCCTACAGGGGGAATTTTCAAACCGCCTATAGCCAATCTGCAAGGTAACCGGTGCTCTTCTGCTTTGCAGCATCCTTAATTGCACGCCTGCTCCTCCCCGGCTTGCGCCGAACCGCGGCCGTCCTCTCCCGGAGGGGTCTGCACCGGTGCTTAATGGCGGGCGCTGGAAGAAGCAGGGTTTGTCGCGACCCCCCCGCGTCCGAAAGGTGCCGGGAGCGTGGGAGAGGGGCGGGCAGGACGGAGGATGGCGGTGGGGTGAGACGAGGACCGGCGCGGGGTGTGGGACCGGGGGCAGCTGCGGGGTCACGGTTTGGTTCGGGGCTGCGGGCGCAGGGCTGGGACCCCCCCC
>NC_034437.1:1279753-1281094 GCF_002078875.1 Numida meleagris
GGGAGGGGGGGGGGTTCCCTTTTGGGGTGGGGAGGAGCAGCGGGGTCGGCCGCCGCTCATGCTGCGCGTCCGCCCGCAGAGCCCGCGGCGCCCAACAGCAGCGCCGAGGAGGACGGCATCAACCTGGAGGAGATCCGGGAGTTCGCCAAGAACTTCAAGATCCGGCGCCTGTCCCTCGGGCTGACTCAGACGCAGGTGGGGCAGGCGCTGACGGCCACCGAGGGCCCAGCGTACAGCCAGTCCGCCATCTGCAGGTGGGGCACGGAAACGGGGCGGCCCCCGGCAGCGCGGGAGCATGGAATGGGGGCATGGATGGGTTGGGAGGGTCCTGAAAAGTCGTAGAGCCATGGGATGGTGGGGTAGGGAGGGTCCTGAAAGATCATAGAACCATGGGATGGTTGGGTTGGAAGGTATCTTGAAGATCATAGAACCATGGGATTCTTGGATTGGGGGGGTCCTGAAAGGTCATAGAGCCATGGGATGGTTGGGTTAGAAGGGTCATTGAAGGTCATAGAACCATGGGATGGTTGAGTTGGAAGGTATCTTGAAGATCATAGAACCATGGGATTCTTGGGTTGGAGAGATCCTGAAAGATCATAGAACCATGGGATGGTTGGGTTGGGAGGGGCCTTGAAGATCACAGAACCATGGGATTCTTGGATTGGAGGGGTCCTGAAAGGTCATAGAGCCATGGGATGGTTGGGTTAGAAGGTTCATTGAAGATCATAGAACCATGGGATGGTTGGGTTGGAAGGTATCTTGAAGATCATAGAACCATGGCATTCTTGGGTTGGAGAGGTCCTGAAAGATCATAGAGCCATGGGATGATTGGTTTGGGAGGGTCCTGAAAGATCATAGAACCATGAGATGGTTGGGTTGGAAGGTATCTTGAAGATCATAGAACCATGGGATTCTTGGGTTGGAGAGGTCCTGAAAGGTCATAGAGCCATGGGATGGTTGGGTTAGAAGGGTCATTGAAGATCATAGAACCATGAGATGGTTGGGTTGGAAGGTATCTTGAAGATCATAGAACCATGGGATTCTTGGGTTGGGAGAGTCCTTAAAGATCACAGAACCATAGGATGGTTGATTTGGAAGAGTCCTTAAAGATCATAGAACCATAGGATGACTGGGCTGAAGGGTTCCTGAAAGATCATAGAACCATGGGATGGTTGAGTTGGAAGGGTCCTGAAAGATCACAGAACCAGAACCATGGGATGGTTGGATTGGAAGGACATGGACAGGGCTCCCCAAGGCCATGCTCACAGCCTCATGCTGCTGGAGCTCACGTAGCATCTCAGGTTTTGGGTTTGGGTTTGGGTTTGGGTTTGGGTTCGGGTG
>NC_034437.1:1284411-1288785 GCF_002078875.1 Numida meleagris
TGTGATCTTTCAGGACCCTCCCAGCCCCACCATCCCATGGTTCTATAATCTCGCTTGGGCTGCCCCAGCTCTACTTGTGCTGAGCACCACCCAGTGCCCTGGCAGCGTGGAAGAGGCTTGGTTTAATAATAATTGATGAAATATTACTAAAACTGAATATTAAATCCCTCCAGTACCACCGTGACTCGTGTTATGGCTGCGGCTTTGGAAGGTGGCTGCCATTTTGCTTCCTGTGGAGATGCCCTGGCATCCCCCTGTCTTGAAGAACTGCTGCTCCTTAAGCCCTTGCTGCTTTGTAACCATTCTACCTCTATAATTATTTAACTATTTATTGTGCCCTGCCGGCACCGCTCCCTGTGCTCGGGGTGAAGCTGTGCCGAGCTGACAGTGTGTGCAGTGTGTGCAGCGTGTGCTGGGCGTCCAGGTGGCAGCTGCTGAAGGGCTGAGTAATGGTGGAACAAACCTGGTGAGGTTTAGCAAGTGTCCTGCACCCGGGGAGGAGCAGCTGCACCCGTCAGTGAAGGTCAGGGCTGGAGCTGCTGGAATGGAGCTCTGCAGAGAAGGACCTGGGGGTCTGTCCTGGTGGCCGTAGGGTGACCGTGAGCCGGCAGTGTGCCCTGTTGGCCAGGAGTGGTGTCCTGGTTGGCCAGTGGTTGACCAGAGGTTGACCACAAGCCAGGAGTGTGCCCTGGTGGCCAAGAAGGCCGGTGGTGTCTCAACTGACCTGCGGTTGGCCAACAGTTGGCCAGCAGGGAGACTATGAGCCAGCAGCGTGCCCTCGTGGCCGAGTTGGTCAGTGGTGGCCAACAGGTTGACCGAGAGTTGACCAGCAGTTAACCCAAAGCTGATCATGTGCCAGCAGTGTGCCCTGCTAGTCAAGATGGCTACTGGTGGCCAACGGGTAGACCAAGAGTTGACCAGCAGTTGAGCACAGGGTAACCACAAGCCAGCAGTGTGCCCTGGTGGCCAAGATAGCCAATGGTGGCCAACTGGTTGACCAATGGTTGACCAAAAGCTGACCACAAGCCAGCTTGTGCCCTGGTGGCCAAGTTGGTCAGTGGTGGCCAACAGATTGACCAAGAGTTGACCAACGGTTGACCACAGGGTGTCCACAAGCCAGCAGTGTGCCCTGGTGGGCAAGAAAGCCAATGGTTCCCTGGGGGGCACTGCAGATCATGGCCAGCAGGGTGCTCCCCCCTCTGCTCTGCACTGGGGAGGCCCCATCCAGAGCACTGAGCCCAGTGCTGGGCTCCCCAGTTCAGGGCAGACTGGGAACTGCTGGGAGAGCCCTGCAGAGGGTGCAGAGCTGTTGGGAGCCTGGAGCAGCTCCTGGTGGGGAACAGGCTGAGAGCCGGGATTGGGGTGAGGAGGGCATTTCTGCTGCCCTGTTCTGCATGGAAGGGGATGAGAGGAAGGCGGTGGGGCCCAGGGGGGCAGGACGAGGCCGTGCAGTATGGACAGGGCTGCAGGCAGCTCCTCCCATCCTCAGGTTTGTGCAGCCGTTGTGAGCGTTGCTCACACAGCTTTGGTCAGAGGGCGGGTTCGTGCTTGCTGGAGAGCAAAGGGTTAAAGCGGTCTTGGTGTGGGAGCCGCTCTCTGGCCAAAGCAGCCCAGTTTTCCCTCGGAGAAGTTTTTAATGTTCAACTAAAGGAAGGAAAACCCGACTGACCCTACAAGGATGCAGTGGGACTCGTGTAGCACCCCGAGGCTGGAGCTGTGCCAGCTGCAGCAGGGCTGTGGGGCCAGCATTGCAGCTTGGGACAGCTGCTGCAGGTCGGGTCTGCAGCCATTCCCACCGAATACACTGCATGTCTGTGCTCAGCAGCACTGCTGCTCAAGCAGCCCCCAGCCTCTCTGGGGCAGAGCTGGAGTGACCCTGTGTGCCGCCTCTCTTGCAGTGACGTCCTGGCGCTGCCCATCTTCAAGCAGGAGGAGTCCAGCTTGCCTCCGGAGAACGAGAACAAAATTCTGCCCTTCCAGTACGTGCTGTGCGCGGCCACGTCGCCCGCCGTGAAGCTGCACGACGAAACGCTCACCTACCTCAACCAAGGTGCGAACCGTGCTGCTAACGCTGCCCTCCCACCCGTGCATGTGTCCCGTGAGCAGAGGAAAGCAGATGGCACCTGCTGCAGCTGCAGCTTTGCAGTGGGGCNTTTTTTTTTTTTTTGCTGTTTTCTCCTTTTTCTGTGACTTTTCTGTGTTTCTGGGTAGCGTTAAGGCCCGGTTGGCTTTCTCCCCTTTATTTTGCTGTTCCCCCCCCCCTCAGGGGCTCAGCCCTCTGAAGGACCACAGAGCCACGTGAACCCCAAAATGAAGGTGTCGCAGCACTGAGGTCTGGGGGGTGCCCCCCGCCCAGCGCTGTGCCCCCCCCCCCCCGTCCCACAAGGACGCTGCACTAAGGGGGGACAGGCAGGGCTGAGAGCGAGGGGGAGGGTTTGGAGAGCGGGACCCACCCCCCCGAGGGTGGGGAGTGATGGGGATGGATGAACAGGGCTGGACAGACGGACGAACAGATGGAGCAAGGTGGTGGTGGCCACACCGGGGACGTGGGAGACATGATGCACTTGATGTAGTGGTGTGAAATAAACAGTATTTTTCTTTTTTCTTTTCCTTTTCCTGTTCTTTCCAGAGAGGTGGGGTGCTTTCCCTTCACCAAGCACGTTCCCAAATCCTGGGGATGCGGAAGGGGGGGACTGCTCTGCTCGCCCCACGAGCCAGCCCACCCCCGGCTGAGACCGCGCAACTCAGCGCACGCATGACCCCGACCCGGGACTCGAACACGCGGTCCCGCAATCCCCGCACGGCCGCGAACCTCTCCGGGCGGTGGGACCCGAGCGCTCCACGCCGCGCCCCGCGCCCCGCCCACCTCCTCCCGCAGCCAATCCCGAAGCGCAGAGCCGCGCGCGAGCCCCACCATTGGCTACGCTCCCCGTGCGTCACTTTACCGCGCCGAGCTCCTATTGGATGACGGCAGCGGAAGGGGGCGGGGCTTGCTCCCCGCTGGGGCTGCGCGGGGGCTCCAGGCGCCACCGCCTCCATCTTGCGGGGGCCGCGGCCCGGAGCCCTCTGCGGGGCGGTGCGGGGCTCGGGGCGGGGCTCGGGGGCTCCCGTAGAGCCGTGAGGGGCCTGGGGCCTGTACAGGTTTAGGAGGGGGGCGGGGGCAGCGGGGCCTGGGGGTGCCATACGGGGCCTTAGGAGGCCCTGTAGGGCCTTAGGAGGGCGTGGGGGTAGCTGTAGGTCCTGGGGGGTGCCTATAGGTTCTTAACAGAACCTGCGTGGTACCTATAGGGCCTCTTAGGGTGCCTGTAGGGCCGTAGGAGGGCCTGGGGGTGCCTGTAGGGCCTTGGGAGTGCCTGTAAGGCCTTAGGAGGGCTTGGGGGAGCCTATAGGGCCTAGAGGAGTCTACAGGGCTTTAGGAGGGCCTGGGGTTGCCTGTAGAGCCTTTGGGGTACATATAGGGCCTAGGGGTGCTTATAGGACCATAGGAGTCCCTGTAGAGCCTGGGGGTGTGCAAAGCGTGCAGCCCTTCAAGGGGTGTTTGTAGGGCCTGGGAGGGGTCCCCGAGACTGCAGCCCTTTGGGGGGTTACCCAGAGGGTACAGCCCTTCGGGCGGTGCCTATAGGGCCTTGGGGGATCCCCAGGAGGTGCAGCAGTGCCTATAGGGTCTGGGGGGGGGGTTCTCTGCAGGGTGCAGGCCTTAGGGGAGAGGGGCTGCGGGGGGCTGAGGCCGTTTGGGGGTGTCTGCGGGTGCAGCCGCTTTGGAGGGGGCTGAAGGCTTCGGGGGAGGTCCTCCACATTGGGCACCCCAGGGGAGGGCACCCAGAGGTCCCCATAAGGAGGGGAGGGAGCGGTGGTGCAGAGCCCCTCGAGGAGCCCCAGGCTGCGCTCCCTGCAGGGGGGTGACGCACCAGGGGACCCTGCCCGTCCCTCCCGCGCTGGGGACGTGGCCCCGGGCCCTGCGGGGGGAGCATGGCCTGGGCGCTGAAGCTGCCGCTGGCAGACGAGGTGATCGAGTCAGGGCTGGTGCAGGACTTCGATGCCAGCCTGTCAGGCATTGGGCAGGAGCTGGGAGCGGGAGCCTACAGCATGAGGTAGGAGGGGTCGGGGTTGGGGTTGGCTGCGGCTGGGGGCTGCCCTGCACAGGGGGGTCAGGGTGAGGTGTGGGGGGGGAATTCTGTACTCTGAGGGGGGTGAGGCCTGGCCCTGCTGCCTGGAGAAGTGTGGGTGCCCCATCCCGAGAGGGGCTCGCTGCCATGGATGGGGCCCTGGGAAGCTGATGGGGGTGGCATCATGGGGTGGGGCTGGGGGGCTGCGAGATCCTTCCAACCCAGCCATCCCATGGCTGTGTAATCTTTCAGGATCCTTCCAACCCAG
>NC_034437.1:1291185-1297710 GCF_002078875.1 Numida meleagris
TGCAGATCCCAGCTGCAGCTTTGCAATGGGGCCGTTGCAGATCCCAGCTGCAGCTTTGCAGTGGGGCTGTTGCAGATCCCAGCTGCAGCTTTGCAGTGGGGCCGTTGCAGATCCCAGCTGCAGCTTTGCAATGGGACCGTTGCAGATCCCAGCTGCAGCTGTTTCTCTGCAGCTAGGGCTGTGCATTAGCAGTGCATGGCACTGAAGCATGGCCACGACATGTCCTGTGACAGCAGAAGGGTCAGGGCGCCGGGGAGGTGCAGCAGGGGATGCTCCTCTTTGCACAACCACTTCCTCTTCTTCCCTGCAGGGCAGTCCTATGAGATCCGCATGCTGGACAACAGGAAGATCGGGGAGCTGCCCGAGATCAATGGGAAGCTGGTGAAGGTGAGCGCAGTGCATTTGCAGCACTTCCTTTGGTCGCTTTCCTGAGCCCTCCATGTCCCTCTGCTCCTCTTCTCGCTGCCGGGACGCAGAGCAGGGGTTTCCCTGGGGGGGCTCCTGACGCTTTGTTTCCCCCACAACCTCTCAGAGCATTTTTCGGGTGGTGTTCCACGACCGGCGGCTGCAGTACACGGAGCACCAGCAGCTGGAGGGCTGGCGCTGGAACCGGCCTGGGGACAGGATCCTGGACATAGGTGAGGTCCCTTGGGGAGACTGGGGGGGGGGGCGGAGCATTCCTGGGCTCTGAGAGGCAGTTCTGCCACAGTTGTGCAGGGCTGGGTTCCCTGGGAACCTCTTGCTTCTCCTGACAAACGTCACAGCTTGGTCTCTGCACAGATATCCCGATGTCCGTGGGCATCATTGATCCCAGAGCCAATCCCACTCAGCTCAACACCGTGGAGTTCCTGTGGGACCCTTCAAAGAGGACGTCGGTGTTCATCCAGGTACTGTGGGGAGGGGGAGCTCCTCGTGCAGGGCCCCAGGAACGCAGCTGGGAGTTTCCAAGGGTGCAAGAAGGCGTTTTTGTGGCTCAGAGCTCCGAGCAGCCTCTGTGTGCTGCAGCAGGAGAAGATGCGAACTAAGCTACAGCTCTCCTGCTGCAGGCAGCACAGGGGGGTGGCAGCCATGCATCAGCAGCTCGGCTGACCACCTGTGGGTTGTTTTTATTTGTGCTCCTGGTGACTTAGGCCTCCGCCTTGCTCACACTCTCTTGCAAATCTCCCAGCTGCCCGGAATTCCTCCCGCTGCGCAGAGCAAGCGGGTTGCAGTGCATGAGGGGGTGGTGGCAGCAATGTGGGGCTGCAAAAGTTGCAGGAGGGAACTGGCTGCAGCTCTGCCGCGTGCCCGTGGCTCCTCCGCGCTGCTGTTACGCGGTGTGTTCCCGTGTGAGCGCTGACAGCAGCTTGCCTTGCCTCCCCAGGTGCACTGCATCAGCACCGAGTTCACCATGCGGAAGCACGGCGGGGAGAAGGGAGTGCCCTTCCGGGTGCAGATCGACACCTTCAAAGAGAACGAGAACGGGGAGTACACGGAGCACCTGCACTCAGCCAGCTGCCAGATCAAGGTGTTCAAGGTAACGCAGCAACCAGCCCACGTCCCTGTGCTGTAGGATGCGAAGCGGAGCTCAGTCCCGTCCTGCTGCGGCCTGGCTGAGCGTTGCAGCTGCAGGGCTGTGGCTGAGCTCACAGGCAGCAAAGCTCTGGGTCCTTCTGGAATGATGTGCTGGCGAGCACGTGGGTCGTGTTGCTGCTCTCTGAGAGCTCCCACACTCACAGAAACACAGTCCCAGAGATGCAGGGGCTGGAAGGGACCTCTGAGGCCTGGTCAACTGTTGGCCAACTCTTGGTCAAGCTCTTGGCCAACTCCTGGTCAAGCTCTTGGCCAGCATTAGCCATCTGTGCCACCAGGACACACTGCTGGTTTGTGATCACCCTGTGGTCAACTGTTGGCCAGCTCTTGGTCAAGCTGTTGGCCACTGTTGGCCGTCTTGGTCACCAAGGCACACTGCTGGCTCGTGGTCACCCTTTGCTGAACTGTTGGTCAACTCTTGGTCAACCTCTTGGCCACCATTGTCCTTTTTGGCCACCAGGGCACACTGCTGGCTTGTGATCACTCTGTGGCCAACCACTGGCCAACTCTTGGTCAACCTCTTGGCCACCATTAGCCACCTTGGCCACCGGGGCACACTGCTGGCTCGCGGTCACCCTATGGTCACTCTGAGCCCGGGGATGTGTCCTGGGGACGGGATTTCTCACTTCTGGCTGTATCCCAGGAAAACCCAGCGCTGAAGCTGCAATGCCCACGCGCAAAACCGCGGTGTCAGTCCCTGCTCAGAGTGGGTCAGGGGAAGCAGCATGGGGTTGCTGGGGGGATGCTGCCAGTCCTCATGCTGGTTACGCTGGGATGACCGTGTGAGTAAAAAAGCAGAAGGGGGAGGGCTTGTGAGGAAGGCAGTGAGACGTGGCTCTGTGCCTCGCTTGGCTGTAAAGGAACCAAGCGGGAAATGCTTTCTTTGGAGCTCGGTGCAGCAGGGCTGCGCTCCGTGGGGTGTTGTGGTCACAGAGTTTCCCTGCTGGCACCGCAGATCCTGTCACCGCACCGCAGCGTGGCTGGAAGGCAGCGGAGCCCTTGGTCCCCTCAGTGCCAGCGCAGCGCTGTGGCTTTCTGTTGGGTCAGGGGAGGTTTCTTCCAAATCCACATCACCCCTTGTTCATGAGGGTGAGGTGTGCTGGGGAGCCACTGCAGCTGGTGCCAGGCAGGGCTGTCCCCGGCCCTTTGTGAGCAGCACGAGGCCGAGCAGGAGGACCTGCCTGCATGTCTGCCCAGCCCTCTGCTACCCCCGACCCGCTCTGCTCCCCTGAGGAGTGTTTCTCCTTCCCAGCCCAAAGGAGCTGATCGGAAGCAGAAGACAGACCGTGAGAAGATGGAGAAGCGCACCCCGCACGAGAAGGAGAAGTACCAGCCCTCCTACGAGACCACCATCCTCACCGAGGTGGGCGCTCCCGCTCTGGCTCTGGGGCACGGCACCTGGCTGGGTGGGCAAACCGTGTGGGCAGAGGAGCTGCTTCCTCCCAGACCCGAGCTGTCATGAGAGATGACACCTCTGCTGGCAGCTTCACTGTGCCCCTGTGGCCACAATGAGCCACTGAGGCTGTCGGCACAAAACCCCGTTGTTCCCTCCCTTTGCTCGTGGAAATGTGGAACTCTGAGTTCCTAAAGATGCTGTGGAGGGAGTCCTTGTCCTTCCCTGGGGAACATGGGCTCTATGGGCCACGTCAGCCCAGTGCTGGGGACAGCGAGAGCCCTGCGCTTGGATTTTGTGCGATGGTGTTTGGTCTGAGGCTTTGTGGAGCTGGCACAGCTCTGTCTGATACCTGATATTATTACTTCATTCTTTTTCATAGTAGCCAGGCAGCAAAGGGCTGTCACTGGGGCGGGCGTGCAGGTCTGTTCCCAGCCCTCCATCCCTTCTCTGGGTTTTCCTTTCCAGTGCTCTCCCTGGCCAGAGATCACCTACGTCAACAACGCGCCGTCCCCCGGCTTCAACAGCTCCCACAGCAGCTTCTCCATCGGGGAAGGGTAAGGGAGGAGGGAGGATTCCTGCCTCACACGAGGGACCCGTGTGTCCGAGGTGGCAGTGTCCCCACGTCCCAGTGGTGTCCCCACGTCCTGGCAGTGTCCTCGCATCCCGGCGGTGTCGGGGTGGCACTGGCGCAGAGCTGACTGTGGGCTCTGCTCTGTCTGGTTCTCTCTCCCCCCGTCCAGGAATGGGTCTCCAAACCACCAGCCTGAGCCCCCCCCTCCGATCGCAGATGTAAGTCACACTTCAGAGCTTATGCTTGGGGTAAGGATGGCGCGGGTCGGAAGTGGGGGTGCACGGGGGGGGGTTCGTGGGTGCTGCGCTCAGCGCTTTGCTTGGGAAGACACTGCCAGGGTTTGACATCCTTGGGAGCTCTTCTTTTTGACTCCTAATGGTTTTAAACTCACGAAGGAGATGGAGGTGAGGTGTGGGGAGGGAACTCTGTGCGCAGAGGGCGGTGGGTCCCGGTGCTGCCGCCTGGAGAGGTGTGGGCGCCCCATCCCTGGGGGGGCTCAGGGCCGTGGATGGGGCACTGGGGGATGGGGCTGCTGGGGGGTGGGAGCAGCCCAGGCTGGCGGTAGGAGCTGGGTGACCCCTGAGGTCCCCTCCATCCCAAACCATCCTGTGGTTCTATTCGGAAAGAGGTGGCGGCGTGAAGGTGCCTGGCCCAGGTGTGCAGAGCTGAGGGCAGGCTGCCTGTAGCTGTGCCCTGCACTGACTGCACTGTCTTTGCTCGTGCTTTCCCCTTGTTTCCTTCCCCTTTTCCTGTCCCTGTGGAGCCCTTTAAACCCAAAACCCAGCCCGGCTGCAGCCGTTGTTGTGTGCCCCCTGAGCCCAGCACCCTGCGGTCTCGGTGTGAGGCTGATCATAACGCCGAAGCCGCGCTCGCTCCTCGGTGCTCTGCCCCCCTGGGGCTGTGACCTCGTTCTCCCACCCTGCAGAACCTCCTGCCCACCAGCACGCCCCAGGAGGCCCAGCAATGGCTGCACCGGAACCGCTTCTCCACGTTCTCCCGTCTGTTCCGGAACTTCTCAGGTACGTGTCCCCATGGGATCCCTCTGCCTCCCCTCGCTCCCGTTACCTGGCACAGGCGGATGTTTGGAGTTCTGTATTTTGGAACCTGCCTGAGAGCTGCACGGTTCATTTCCTGAGCTCTGCGGGGCGGTGGGCTCTGCCCCGGGGGCTGTGTGCTGCTCCTGGGACACTCGTGGTGTTGCTCCTGCAGGCGCAGACTTGCTGAAGCTGACCAGGGAAGATGTCATCCAGATCTGCGGCCCCGCAGATGGCATCAGGCTCTTCAACGCGCTGAAGGGACGGTGGGTCGCTGCTCTCAGTGCCAGAAGCGCGGTGGGTTTTTGGCCGTGTGCTTGGGCCGTGCCGTCAGAGCGGGCAGGACGTGGTGTGGACCTTCCAGTTTGGCTTCCCCACCGGCTCAGCTGTTGTGGGGACATTTTGGGGGGGAGGAAATCCACGTGGGCGAGGAGTGTTGGAACCAATCTTCCTGTTGGAGGGCAGCGGTGCGGGCTCAGGTGTGGGTGCACGGAGCGGGATCCCGCTGCAGGGTGCATGGAGCGGTGCAGGGAGCCCACGTCCCTCAGGGGGTACCCACACCCACACCGACACGCACCCAGGGGTGGCTTCAGCCCCTGCCCCTTCGCTTTGGGGTGAATTCCTCCTCCTGCTCTGTTCCTTGGGAGGATGCTGAGCGCTGGCTCGGGGTCCTGGAGCTAACTCTTGCGCTCTGTCCACAGGATGGTGCGGCCCCGGCTGACCATCTATGTGTGCCAGGAGTCCCAGCAGCTGCAGGAGCTGCAGCAGAAGCACGAGGATGGTGATGCTGTCACCAGCACCTTCTTCGGTAAGGGCCCGGAGGCCAGCAGGGGGACAGCAGCGGGCTCAGCCTACAGAAATCGCACAGGAGCAGTGGGGCTGCTCCCAGCCCCTTGGGTGTGGGGCTCCCAGCACACATCTCCCAGCAGACCTCAGGGCTGTGGGGTCTGCGTAGCAGCTGGAAGGGCGGTGGCTGAGCTTTCCAGCTGCTGTGCCTCGTTTTGGCTGCTCTCTCCTGCAGCTCACGCAGGCCCAGTGCAAACCGAAGGGCTGTGCACGCTCTGTGTTGCGCACGGAGTTGCAGCGAGCTCCTCACCCAGCAGATCTTCCCCTTGCTGGCCAGAGGGGCTGCTGCAGATCCTGACCCGCAGTGTGCTGCTTGCTTTGAGCTGACAAACAGTGGCTCCTGTGAGAACGCGGCGCTGCCAGACAATGGGTGACCTACATTTGTGCAGCAGCCGGGCGTCGCTTCATCCACCTCCGTGGTCAAAGCGAGGGCAAAAGCAGATGGCGCGTCCCTCCCTTCCTGCTGCGGGACTGAGGGGGCAGGGGGCCTGGTTGCCATCCTTCTGCAATGTAAAAATGCCAGGAATGGGACAGAGTGACGGTCAGGACAGGAGCTTTGTGGGGCAATAGGTGCAAACGGAGCATTGCAGGACATTGGTGGCCACGTTACTGCGGCGTTGGTGCTTTTTTAGTGCAGGGCGTTGTGCAGACAAGGAGAGAAACTGCGTGTTGCATGGGGATTTACACAGATCTTTGGGGCTGTCCCATGCGTGGGGACAGACTTGAGAACTGAGAGCAGCCTGCAGAGAAGGGCTTCGGGGTTTTGGTGGATGAGAAGCGGTGGGTGCTCCATCCCTGGAGGGGCTCATGGCCATGGATGGGGCCCTGGGCAATTGATGGGGGCAGGGCAGCCCAGCTGAGGGGCTGTGAGGTCCTTCCAACCCAACCCTCCAGTGGCTCTATGATCTTTCAGGACCCTTCCAACCCAACCCTCCTATGGCTCTGTGATCTTTCAGGACCCTTCCAACCCAACCCTCCAGTGGCTCTGTGATCTTTCAGGACCCTTCCAACCCAACCCTCCAGTGGCTCTATGATCTTTCAGGACCCTTCCATCCCAACCATCCTACAGTTCTGTGATCTTTAAGGTCCCTTGCAGCCCAAGCAGT
>NC_034437.1:1297792-1311825 GCF_002078875.1 Numida meleagris
ACCCTTCCAACCCAACCCTCCAGTGGCTCTGTGATCTTTCAGGACCCTTCCAACCCAACCCTCCAGTGGCTCTGTGATCTTTCAGGACCCTTCCATCCCAGCCATCCTACAGTTCTGTGATCTTTAAGGTCCCTTGCAGCCCAAGCAGTGCTCACTGCTCTCAGTGCTGCCCTGCCCGCCCGCTCCCCGCTCAGCATGGCTGCTCTCTGCAGGCTCGTGGTTCGTCGCTGCAGCGCTTCTTGTCCTTGCAGTGTACCACGCCATCTATCTGGAGGAGCTGACAGCGGTGGAGCTGACGGAGAAGCTGGCTCAGCTCTTCAGCATCTCCTCGCAGCAGATCAGCCAGATTTACAAGCAGGGTCCGACGGGGATACACGTGCTGATCAGCGACGAGGTAATGACCCCTCGCTGCCCCTTTTCCCGTCTTACACACCGCTTCGAGTCCAGCCCCCAAAGGCTGCACCAGCAGGGCCTCAGGGTGGGCCCCTCTCGTTTGCTGCTGTTTCCTAAGAGTTAATTGCTGAAGCTGCAGAGCTGAGGGTGTTGGACAGCGCTGGGGACGCTGCCCTGCTGCTGGCAGCACTCACATAGAGCCGGGGTGGGGTCGGTAGGGGCACAGCTGTCCCTGCTCTGCTTTGCTGGGAGAGGGCTTTGCTTTCAGACCGTGCCGCGGAGTCGGAGCGCTTTCCCTTGGCTTGCAGGTTCAGATCTGCAGCTGTGGAGCGATGGAGGAAGGCATGAATGTTGCTGTGGGTGCCCTTCCCGCTCGCAGACACGGCGCTGCCGCCCCAGCGGCTCCCGGCGCTGCCCCGTGTTTGGGTGCAGCCTCGGACTCAGCTGCGTTGTGGTTTCTTTCAGATGATTCAGAACTTCCAGGACGAGTCCTGCTTTGTTCTGGACACCATGAAAGGTGCGTGAGCGGCTGCTCTTCCTCGGCGCCAGGTCTTCGCTGCGGGCGGCGTCTCATGAGCTTCCCTTCTTTTTGCAGCCGAAACCAACGACAGCTACCACATCATCCTGAAGTAGCAGGGGGCGGGATGGGGAGCAGCCCCAGCTCCTCTCATCGCACGTGAAGCCCCCTCCCTTCCAGCACCAGGACACGAGAGCAGAGATGCGGAGGCTCCCGTTCACCTTCTCAAAGCCCCGGAGCTGTTGGTTCTCAGCCCTTTCCTCGGCCCCCCCTCGCCCTCACAGCGTGCCAGCACCGGTGTCGCGCTCTCACGCAGCGATGGGCACAGTTCACCCCGGGGACCTCGGAGCCGCGCGAGGGTTTTTCCGTTGCTCTGTTCTTCTGGGAGGCAGCAGCTCCTGTGACACTGAGACTGGGGAGGGGACGTGGACGAAACCAGCCCGGCGCTCCCAGCTGGCCCCGTGGAGCTGAGCGGGCCTCGAACGCACGCAGGGAGCGGTAGGAGAGGGCTGGGAGGGATTTTCGTCAGGATTTCGGTGCGCTGTCGTGTTTCATGGAAGTTTATGTGTTAGGCTTTCTCTCCTTTCCTCCGCCGTGGAGGTGCTGTGCTGCCGTCCCCGAGTTGGAAGGGACCCACAAGGATCGAGCCCAGCTCCACACGGGAGTTCCCAGAAGCAGCTGCTCCTCGCGCTCCTTGCCCTCCCCCGTCAGCGTTCGTTGGCACAGATGAGAAAAGCTGGAGCAGAATGCGGGGTGAAATGAAGCTGGAGAGAGGAGCAGCTGACGTGGTTGGTCTGGGGGATTCTTCTCCGCACGTTTTCATGGTTTCAAGTGAAAGAAAGATTCAGACATCTTGGTTGGAAGTTTGAAGCTTGGTTGAAGTTTGTATCTGCGTGCTGAGCTGTTTGCTGCCGCTGCGTCCTGCTGACCCGGCTCTGCAGGTGGAGGTGGGGAGGAGTGAGCTGAGTTCAAGGGAGGCCCAGCTCAATAACGGGAGGCTGAGCTCAGCTCCAGGGGAGGCTCGACAGGAGCCAGCTCAGCTCGGTGTGTGACTCAGCTCAGTGGGAAACTCAGTGGGAGACTCAGCTCGGCTCAATGGGAGACTTCAATGGGAGACTCAGCTCAGCTCAACTCAATGGGAGTCTTCAATGGGAGACCCAGCTCAATTCAGTGGGAGACTCGATGGGAAACTCGGCTCAACGGGAAATTCAATGAGAGACTCAGCTCAACTCAACGGGAGACTCAAATGGGAACTCAACTGGAGGCTCCAAGGGACTCAGCTCCATGGGAGACTCATCTCATGTCAACGGGAGGCTCGGCTCATCTCGGCTCAGTGGGAGACCCTTGGGAAAGGAGAACCGGAGCCGCCTCCATCACGCAAGGAGCTGGGTGCTGCCTTGTGTGCGTGGTTTGGTACCTCGGGGTGGAAGGGGGGGGCAGGGTTGTGTTTTAACGCCGTTCTGTAACGGAGCCGTACGGCAGCGGTAAAGTTTTGTACGGACACGAGCTGTGTGTGGGGCACGGAGCTGCGGGCTGGGAATGTGGGGGTCAGCGGGCTGGGGATGGGGACACGAGGACGGCCGCCCGATGGCGCCTGCACAGGATACCTCGACCTGCTCGTCAGTTAATTATCTGGTTAATGAGCTAAGCCTTAAGCCGAGGGGAGAGTGCTGGGGGGCTGCAGGGCGCGGTGCTCTCTCTGCCCCACATCTGTCCCATTATTTCCCCTTTAAGGCGGTTTTTGCCGCTCCCCGCCGCGTTAATCTCCGTCTAGACTCCGGCGGCGGCCCGGGCCTTCCTCCTCCCCTCCTCCTCCTCCTCCTCCCCTCCCCCTCCCCCGTGCTTCGCTCTCACTTCCGCACTCCGTTTCCCATCGCGCCCCGCCCGGCCTCGCTTTCCCGAGATCCCCGTGGGCGAGGGGAGGCGGGGCCTGCCGTCACGTGACCCGGGGTATATAAGGCGCGGCCCCATTGTTGTCGGCAGACGGCGGCGGGGCGGTCCGCGCGGCCGCACTCGGGCCTCGAACCGGCGCCCCGGGCCGCCCCCCGCCCAGCACCGCCGCCCCGCGGAGCCGGTGAGTGGGGGGATGGGGTCACGGGGTGCAGGGCCGGGCCCCGGGGGGGCTGTAGTGGGGGAGGGGGGCAGTGTGGGGCCGGGCCTGTGGGGGTGGGGCGTGGGGATCTATAGGGGATCTATAGGGGATCTATAGGGGATCTATAGGGGATGGGGGCCCTGAAGATGGGAGCCTTTGGGGGTTGTAGGTGGTCTGTAGGGGATGGGGCCTGGAAGATGGAGGCCTGGAGGGGATGGGGGGCCTGGAAAATGGGAGCCTATGGGGGATGTAGGAGATCTATAGGAGGTGAGGGCCTTAAAGATGGAGGGATATAGGGGATGAAGGGGTTGAGACTTTGAAGGTGGAGGTCTATAGGGCTGTAGGGGGCCCATAGGGGATGGGGGAACCTGGAAAATGGGAGACTATAGGGGCAGTAGGAGGTCTATAAGAGGTGAGAACCTTAAAGATGGAGACCTGTGGGGGGGTAAAGGGCCTATAGGGGGTGTACGAGGCCTGTAGGGGATGGGGGGCCTGGAAAATGGGAGCCTAAAGGGGCTGCAGGAGGTCTATAGGAGGTGAGGGTCGTAAAGATGGAGGGATATAGGGGATGTGGGGAGCCTATAGGGGACGGGGGGCCTGGAAAACAGAAGCCTCTTGGGGCTATAGAACGTCTATAAGAGGTGAGAGCCTTAAGGATGGAGGGATATAGGGGGTGTAGGGCATGAGGGCCTTGAAGATGGAAGGGTATAGGAGACCTATAGGAGATGGGGCCTTGAAGATTGAGGCCTATAGGGGATGGAGGAGGCCTTTAGGGGATGGGGGTGGGGGGCCTGGAAAACTGGAGTCTGTAGGGGCTGCAGGAGGTCTCTAAGAGGTGAGGGCCTTAAGGATGGAGGGATATAGGGGGTGTAGGGGATGAGGGCCTTGAAAATGGGAGCCTATAGGTGCTATAGGAGGTCTCTAAGAGGTGAGGACCTTGAAGATGGAAGCATATAGGAGACCTATAGGGGATGGTGTCCGGAGGATGTGGGGCTACAGAGGGAATAAGAAGTCTATAGGGTATGTAGGAGGCCTATAGGTAATGTAGGGGACCTTAAATATGGAAGCATATAGGGGATGGGGGGGGTCTGCAGTTTGGGGGAGGGCTAAAGATGGAAAGATGGAAGCGACAGGAGGCCTGCGGGGTTGGGGGCCTTGAAGTGAGGGCCTATAGGGATTGTAGGGGGCCTGTAGGGGTGGGAGGGGGAGTCTTAGAAGTAGCAGCCTATGTGGGGCATAGAAGGCCTATAGGGGGATGGGGGGGCCTTAAAAATAGGAGCCTATAAGGGATGTAGGAGGTGGGGGGAGGGGGGCTTGAAGATGGAGGCCTGTGGGGCTGTAGGAGACCTTTAGGGGGTGGGAGTAAAGGTGGAAGTCTATAGGGGCTATGGAAGGCCTGCAGGGGAGGGGGTCCTTAAGAACAGAAGCCTGTAGGGGACGTAGGAGGTGGGGGGGCCATGAAGTTGGGGCCCGTGGGGGATGTAGGGGGCCTATAGGAAATGGGAGACTTGCAGATGCGAACCTATAGGAGACAGGAGCCTGTAGGGGCTATGGGAGGCCTATAGGGAATGTGGGGCCTGTGGGGGATATCAGAGGCTTGTATGGGGCGGGAGGGTTTTAAAGATGGGGTCCTGTGGGGAGATAGGAGGCCCATAGGGCTATGGTAGCCCTGCAGGGGATGGGGGCCTTGAAAATGGGATCTTTAGGGGCTGTAGGGGGCAGGGGAGCTACGACTGGGGGGGGGTTGGAGGTGCTAAAGGTGGAGCCGTGTGGGGGACCCTGTGGCTCTTGAGGTGCCCATGGGGCGCTCTGTGGGGAGGGGTGACCCCCAAAAAGTGCCTCAGAAGGGAGGGGGATGGAGGAGACCCTGAGTGAGGGATGGGGGGGCTCCTTGGGACCCCGCCATGGAGATGGGGATCATGGTGGGGTCTGAGCTCTGATGCACCCTGAGGTTCTGAGGTCCTCTCCCCCTCATCCCCCCCCCTTTTTGGCCCCCCATCTTTTTGGGGGGGCCTCCCTCCTTTAGCCCCCTGCTATTTGGGACCACCTTTTTTGTCCCCATCTTTTTGGGCTCCCCCTCCTATAGCCCCCTGCTTTTCAGGGCACCCTTTTTGCTCCCACCATCCCCACCCCAGACCCCTGCTTTTTAGGACCCTGCTCCCTTTTGACCCCCATTCCTTCAGGGCTGCCCCTTTTCCAGGACCCCTCCTTTAGTCCCTAGCTATTTAGGACACCCCTTTTTTTGCCCCCTGCTTTTTAGGACCCCCCCCTTATTCCCCCCTGCTTTTTAGGGCTGCCCGGTCTCCCCACACCCTCCAGCAGCGCTGTGATTCGGGGCCGGGCTCCGCTGCTCATTGCGATGCGCATTGTGTAAGCGCCGCCGCCGCTGCGGGAGCTGCAGCCCCGAGCATCCACGGGGCTCAGCTGTAGGAACACCGATCCCAAAGAGGGGATCCCTGATCCCAAGGAGGGATCCGCCGATGCTCAGCATCCTTCAGAGCAGGAGCAGCTCTTAAATCTTTGGCTGCGGAGATGAGGGTGAATCCTTTAGGGAATCCTCTGTGGTTGAGGAGTGGAGCTGTGCCCCATAGCGCTGGAAGTGGTCCTGGTTCTCGCCGCTCCTGCCCCATGCTGCCCTTGGGGAGCACCAGGCTCTGAGATGGGTGAATGCCTCCAGTCTGGCGCTGGGACCGCTCCCAGTTCCTCTCTGGGGTTCTTGGGGTGAGCCCCTGTTTTTTTCGCTTTATTTGTGGGACTTGGAGGTGCTGCTGGCTCTGTCACGCCCTCTACTGCCCTGGGATGTTCTGCAGCGCCTTGGGGGAGCTGTAGGACCCCAGAGTCCCAGAGCTGCGGCGGCTGGAAGGGACCCTGCAGGTCCTCATCTGACCCTCCAGCAGTTCCCAGTCTGCCCCAAACTGGGGAGCCCAGCACTGGGCCCAGTGCTCCAGATGGGGCCTCCACAATGCAGAGCAGAGGGGGGAGCACCTCCCTGCCCTGCTGGCCACGCTCTGTGCAATGCCCCCCAAGGAACATTTGGCCCTCTCAGCCACTGGGGCACACTGCTGGCTCGTGGTTACCCTGTGGTCAACCATTGGTCTACCTGTTGGTCACCATTGGCCCTCTTGGCCACTGGGCCACTCTGCTGGCTCATGGTCAGCTTTTGGTCAACCATTGGCCAACCACTGGTCAACCAGGACACCGCTGGTGTTCTTTGCTGCTGGGGCACACTGCTGGCTCATGGTCAACTGTTGATCAACTCGTGGTCAACCACTGGTCAACGAGAACACCATTGGCCATCGTGGCCACTAGGGCATACTTCCAGATTATGGTCAACCATTGGCCAACCACTGGTCAACCAGGACACCATGGGCACACTGCTGGCTTGTGGTCAAGTTCTGGTCAGCTATTGGTCAGCCTTTGGTTAACAGCTGTCCAGCCAGGACACCATTGGTGTTCCTGGCCACCAGAACACAGTGCTGACTCATGGTCAGCTTTTGGTCAACCATGGGCCAACCACTGGTCAACCAGGACACCATTGGTCTTCCTGGCCACCAGGGCACACTGCTGGCTTGTGGTCAACTTCTGGTCAGCTATTGGTCAACCTTTGGTCAACAGCTGTCCAGCCAGGACACCATTGGTGTTCCTGGCCACCAGGACACAGTGCTGACTCATGGTCAGCTTTTGGTCAACCATGGGCCAACCACTGGTCAACCAGGACACCGCTGGCGTTCTTGGCCACTGGGGCTCACCGCTGGCTTACAGTCAGCTGCTGGGCAACCAGCAGGACTAACCTGGGCTCACTGAACGGCTCTGCCAACGGGTGGACAAGGTTTGGAGCCTCACAGCAGGACGTGGAGCATCCCTCATCCCACCGGCCCCATTTCTCATGTCCCCCCCCTCCCTGCTCCCGTTCCCAAAGGCAGTGGCAGATGTGCTGACGTGGAAGAACGAATCTTTTCAGATGAGCTCCTTTCAGTGCAGTTTCACAGAGGGAAGGAGGAGAATTTCTGTCGAGTGGTGGCTGCCCGTGGAGCTCAGCACGGAAAGCTCCACGGCTCCACAAGCAAAGGAACTCATTTCCCAATTTGGTCCAATTCCCTCTCACTGAAATCAGAGTGGAGCCATCAGGGCCACCAGGGTCAGTGCCCCCAGCCCGTGGCCACGCCGCCGGCTGTATGAGCGCCCCATTGTTCCCGCAGACCCCGGGCACCGCTGCGTTGCTGCCGATCGCTCTGTGACGCCTCTGGCGCCGTTGTGCCGCTCTCCTCCGTGCCCAGAACGCTTTCCCAAGCACCCTCATTTTGGGAAAGGAGCCCCAGCCAGAGCGTGGTGCTGGTTGTATCCATGCCCGCCGGTGTCACACCTGCATGGGAGGTGGCAGCACGAGGAGGTGCTCAGGGACATGAAGAATGGATGAATGGGATGACAGAAGGATGGACAGAAGGAAGGATGGATGGGATGATGGAGGGATGGACAGACAGACAGAAGGGTTGATAGTGGACAGAAGGATGGAGGATGGATGAGATGATGGAAGGATGGACAAATGGATGGGATGGATGGAGGGGATGATGATGGACAGAAGGATGGAGGATGGACAGCTGGATGACGGATAGATGGAATGATGGAGGGCTGGATGGACAGAAGGATGGATGAGATGATGGAAGGATGAACAGACAGATATGGATTGATGGGATGATGGAGGGATGGATGAATGGACAGATGATGGGTGGACAGAAGGATGGATGGGATGATGGAGGAGTGAATGGACAAGTATTGGATGGACAGAAGGATGGAGGGATGGACAGACAGGTCAATGATGGACTGTTGGATGGATAGGATGATGGAGGGATGGACGAATGGTGATGGATAGAGAATGGATGGGAAGGACAGAAGGATGGACAGGCAGAAGGATGAATGGAGAATGGATGGGATGATGGAAGGGTGGACAGATGAACAGATGATGGATGGACAGAGGGAGGGATGGGGGGATGAATGATGGGCAGGTGAATGGGTGGATGGATGGACAGACAGACAGACGCTGCCAGCTTTCTCCGGAGCCGTTTGTTCCGTTGCCATGAGAACCGGTGCTGCTGCGGTGACAGCACAAAGCAGAGTGGGGCTGAGTACCCGCACCCTCAGCTCTGCCATTCCCCCTTCCCCAGAATCCCCCAGCCCGGCGTCCCCACGCCCCCCAAGCACAGCTGATGTGCACCGAGGACATCCCACGCTTTGGGATTTTGGTGAAGGAGATGCAGAGAGCGGCGAGCTTGGTGGGGAAGGCGGCTTTGCCCGTCCCCACGCTGTGTGCCCGGCTCTGCAGCCCGGCAGTGCTTTATGGGTTACGGAGCTTCCGAAAGCCACATGGTGCTGCTCTGGGTATGGGGGCACGGCTGGATCCCCCCCCCCACCACTGTGCCCATCCCACAGGTCCCCGCTGACCCGGGCGGCCGTCCCCCCCGCGCACCGCGTGCCGGAGCTCCATGCGATCCCGATGGATGCGATCGCGAGCGGCCGCCTCAAGAGGAAGTTCGAGGATGCGGACGTGGGCTCCCCGGCGTCCAACTCGGACGACGAAATCTCCAACAGCGACAGCGCCGACAGCTGCGACAGCGTCAACCCCTCCAGCTCCAGCGGCTTCATCCGTGAGTGGGACGGGGACGTGGCGTGGGGATGGGGACGGTGGCTTCATCCGTGAGTGTGGCACCTGGGAACAGCAAGCAGTGACAGAGTGAGGGGATGGAGTGTGGGGACAGAAGAGTGACAGTGAGGGGACAGGGCGTGGGGATGTGGCATGGGGACTGCAAATGGTGGCAATGAAAGGACTGGGGGTGGGGAATGGGAATGGGGGTGGGCACAGTGACAATGAGGGGACAAGAGTGGGGATGGGACGTGGGGACAGCAAACAGTGACAGTGAGGGGACAAGGATGGGCACACGGGATGGGGATGAGACACAGGGACAGCAAATGGTGACAGTGAGAGGACAGGGCATGGAGACAGGAAAGAGTGTCAAAGTGAAGGGGAGAGGGCGTGGGGACAGCTAGCAGTGACAGTGAGGGGACAGAGATGGGGATGGAACGTGGGGACAGGAAACAGAGTGAGGGGACAGGGATGGGGACAGGAAACAGTGACAGGATGGGGTATAGGGGATGGGGACAGAGTAAGGGGACAGGGCATGGGGGTGGGGACAGGGAATGGGGACACCAAATGGTGAGAGAGTGAGGGGACAGGGCATGGGGATGGGGCAGGGATGGGGGACAGTCCCCGGCTGTGAGGTGGTGCTGGCCTTGCTCTCCCCACGCATACCCCTCACAGTTGCACACATTGGTCCACAAACCAGGGTCCAGCTAACACCTCTCCTGGACCTTTCCCAGCCCCCTCCATTGCTTGCCCCTACTGAAATACTTGGGGGTATCGGAATTTATGGGGCCTTGGAACTAATGGGGTTTGTCCCGACAGTATTGGGAAGAAGCACGCAGCCCATGTGGGCGCAGCTGAGTCACCAACACCTGCTTGGGGCTGCAGCAAAGCCAGCTCCCTTCCACCCCAACCCATTCCACCAGGAGGTGGCAGGGCTCCCATTCCTGTTCCCTCTCCCGTTCCCGTTCCCATTCCCTCGGTCTCGCTCCCTGCAGCCACCTCCATCCTGAAGCGGCAGAAGCAGCTGCGCAGGAAGAATGTGCGCTTCGACCAGGTGACCGTGTACTACTTCGCCCGGCGCCAGGGCTTCACCAGCGTGCCCAGCCAGGGCGGCAGCTCGCTCGGCATGGCCCCGCGGCACAACTCGGTGCGCAGCTACACGCTGTGCGAGTTCGCGCAGGAGCAGGAGGTGAACCACCGCGAGATCTTGCGCGAGCACCTCAAGGAAGAGAAGCTGCACGCCAAGAAGATGAAGGTATGGCCGGGCATCGCCCTCCCTGGTACACTGCTGGTTCATGGCCAACCATTGGTCAACCAGGACGCGCTGCTGGCTGATGGTCAACTGTTGGTCAACCATTGATCCACTGTTGGTCAACCACTTGTCAACAGTTGGTCAACCAGGACACGCTGCTGGCTCATGGACAACCGCTGATCCACCGTTGGTCAACTACTTGTCAACTGTTGGTCAGCTGTTGATCAACCACTTGTCTACTGTTGGTCAGCCACACTGCTGGCTCATGGTCAACCATTGGTCAACTGTTGGTCAACCAGGACACACTGCTGGCTCATGGTCAACTGTTGGTCAATCGTTGGTCAACTGTTCATCAACCAGTGGCCAACCAGAACACCATTGGCCATCTTGGCCACCAGTGCACACTGCTGGCTCATGGTCACCCGGTCCTTCTCCACAGAGCTCTCCTTCCAAACTTCTCTGCTGGAAATTCCAGTCTGGAAGGTTGTGGTGCCTGAGACCAGATCCCAGCCTGGCCCTTTTTCCAGCCTGGCCCCATTACGGGTTCCCCAGGCACTGTCTAGGGTTGGGCTTCATTTGATGCGACACGACTCAGGGATTAATCAGGCAGCGGCTGCCGCCATGACAACATTTGGCAAAGGGACACAGAGCCAACACCTCTTTTTTAAGTATTTTTGCTAAATTTGACCTTCTCTGCTGCTTATGCTATTGATGGAGCACATCATGGATAGGGTGGTGATGGGGATCAGTCCCCACATTTATCACAGGGGTTCTCTGTGCTTCCCCCCTCCTTGAAGCGTTTCTGTCATGGTTGCTAGCTTCGTTCTGATCCCAAAACCTGCAGCTGCCGCTCGGCTCTCTCCGAGCCCCGGTATTTTGGGAAGCAGTGACCTCCTTTTCTTGAGCTGTTTCCAGCACGGAGGGAAGTCAGCAGAGGTGCCCTCCTCCAAACGCTGCAGCGTTGCTCTCCTCCCTTTATTGTAAATCTGGAGTCCCGTGGGCATGGCGTGCTCCTTCCCGCTGGCTCTGGGATGGGTTGGGGTTGGACTGGGTGGTCTCAGAGGTCTGTTCCAACCTTAACGATTCTGGGATATAGGGGACCCAGTGGAGTCCCCTTGCGCTGGACCGGGGCTCTGCAGCCTCCCAGCACCGCTCTGAGCGCTGTCCCCACCCCACAGCTCACCAAGAACGGCACGGTGGAGTCGGAGGAGGCGGAGGGGCTGACGCTGGAGGACATCTCGGACGACGACATCGACGTGGAGAACGTGGAGGTGGACGACTACTTCTTCCTGCAACCTCTGCCCACCAAGCAGCGGCGGGCGCTGCTCCGTGCCTCTGGCGTGCACCGCATCGACGCAGAGGAGAAGCAGGAGCTGCGTGCCATCCGCCTGTCACGGGAGGAGTGCGGCTGTGACTGCCGCCTGTACTGCGACCCCGAGGCCTGCGCCTGCAGCCAGGCGGGCATCAAGTGCCAGGTGAGTGGCGAGTGACAGAGCGGTAGGGCTGGAAAGGACCTCTGGTGTCCCCCATCCAGCCCCCAGAGCAGAGGCACAGGACTGTGGCCAGGCAGGTTTGGATCTCTCCAGAAAGGAGCATCTCCCTGCTCTGCTGGCTGCACGCTGCAGTGACCCCCAAGGAACCGTCGGCCTTCTTGGCCACCAGGGCACACTGCTGGCTCGTGGTCAACCATTGGCCAACCAGTACAGCATTGGCCTTCTTGGCCATGAAGCCACACTGCTGGCTCGTGGTCAACTGTTGGCCAACCACCAGGATGCCACTGGCCTTCCTGGCCACCAGGACACAGTACTGGCTCATGGTCACTCTGTGGCCAACCGTTGGCCAACCAGGACTCCATTGGCATTTTTGGCCACCAGGGCTCACTTGCTAGCTCGTGGTCAACTGTTGGCCAGCAGGTACACCAGTGGTGGTCTTGGCCATGAGGGCACACTGCTGGCTTGCGGTCAGCTGTTGGTCAACTGCTGATAAACTGTTGTCCAGCCAGGACTCCATTGGCATTTCTGGCCACCGGGGCACACTGCTGGCTTAGGGTCAACCATTGGTCAACCACTGATCAACCATTGGCTAACCAGGACACCATTGGTGTTCTTGGCCGCCAGGGTGCAGTGCGGGCTCATGATCAACTCTGAGTCAACCATTGGCCAACCTGTTGGCCACCATGGGCCGTCCTGGCCAGCAGGACACGCTGCTGGCTCGCAGTCCCCTGTTGGCCACCGAGACCTTCTCTGTGGAGCTCCTTTTCCGTTCGGGGCGCCGTGCAGGGCTGGAGGCAGAGCACCGCTTCCGGCAGCCTCGCTGTCCCCACAGGTGGACCGCATGTCCTTCCCCTGCGGCTGCTCGAGGGACGGCTGCGGGAACATGGCCGGCCGCATCGAGTTCAACCCCATCCGCGTGCGGACTCACTACCTCCACACCATCATGAAGCTGGAGCTGGAGAACAAGCGGCAAGGCGCGCGGCCCGGCGACGAGGAGCTGCAGGGCTCGGGCAGCGCCTGGCCCCCCGGCGCGCAGCCCCCGGAGACGCAGGACTTCCAGGAGTTCATGGCCGAGAACGAGACAGCCGTCATGCACCTGCAGACCGCCGAGGAGCTGGAGAGGCTGAAGGCCGAGGAAGACTCGAGCGGCGGCTCCGGCGTGGAGAGCGTCGGCGTCTGCATCCTGGAGGAGCCGCTGGCCGTGCCCGAGGCGCTGTGCCCGGGGCTGGCGGCTCCCATCCTCATCCAAGCGCAGCTGCCTCCGGGATCCTCCGTGCTGTGCTTCGCCGACGGCGCCGAGCAGCCCGCGGCCGCGCAGCCCTACTTGAACGCTGCTCCGCTGCTGTACTACCAGGTGGAGCCGCGCTCCGTGCTGGGCCCCAAGGGCGAGAGCGGCGCCGAGGAGTGCCCCAAGGACAGCGGGAGCGGCCCCGCTGCGCCGTGCGGCCGAGCTGACCCTGCCCCGAGCAAAGGGGATGGGGTGAAAGGTGTGGGGCTGGAGGCTGCACAGAGCTGCGCTGCATCGCTCGGCCCCGCGGCCCCCCACGAGGCGCCCAGCCCTGAGGACCCCCCGCAGGGGGTGTGAGCCCCCCAACCCCCATTATTTATTGAGGATGTTCCGTGGCGCAGCGCTGCCCCGACGCTATTGAATGGGGGAGTGGGAAGGAGGAGCGGGGGCCGCTTGTACAGACAATGGCACATGGAGCGCCGAGGGGACAGACAGACCGACAGACACACGGACACGGAGCCCGTGGGCAACGTCCCCACAAAGCTGCTTGGGGCACCGAGGGGACAGACGGACGGACAGACACGGGGACACGGAGCCTGGGGGCCAGGTCCCTGCAGAGCTGCTTGGGGTGCCCCGCTGCCCCCGCAGGGACCCTCGTCCCCTTCATCTCGGACACAGAGGAAGACTTGGGGTTTTGTTTTGTTTTGTTTTTAGTTTTTGTTTTTTAATTATTATTTTTTAACGCGGCGAATGTTTACGGGGCCGCGCCGCAGCCCAGCTCCTCTCCCCACGGGGATCGCCGCAGCCCCGCAGCCGCTCCAGTTGCACAAAGAGGGGTGAGGAAGCGGACGCGGATGCTCCTGGCCCCACTTCGGTCACCGCTTTCGCCCCCGGGACGCGCGTCCGTGTGTCCGTCCATCCCCACGACTGCTGCCCTGCGCTGCGGTCCCGGTGCCGGTGCTTTGGGCTCCGCTGTTCCCCCCCCCGAGCCGAGACCCCCAGAGATGGGACTGGGACGCACCGCGCCCAGCACAGCAGCGCTTCCATCCTTGGGTTGGTTTCGCTTCCGTGCTCGCGGTGCCCCACGGAAGGGCCGTGCCCACCAAGGGGCTGCGCTGGGGCAGGGGCCGCCCGGTGCCACCCAGCACCGCTCTCCGTCCCCAGCCCCACAGGACACGACGGCCGCGGTTGTGACCCCGGGGGCTCCGAGCGCTCCCCCCTTCCCTCCCCGTGCTCTGTGCCCCCTCCTCGGGCGCAGTGGGTGCTTTCTGCCCGCCCCGTCCCGCGCACGCCGCCGGCGGTTTTCGTTTCTATTCCACTGTGAATCCAAAGCTGTCTCGGGGTCCTCCACTTTTTTTTTTTTTTTTTTTTTTCCCCCCCTCACTTTTTTATAGTTTTTTTGTTGTTTTTGGTTCCCCCA
>NC_034437.1:1312081-1313942 GCF_002078875.1 Numida meleagris
GGGCTGAGCCCACGCTGCTGCCCCACTCCTTCCACTCTGGAGCACGGAGCTTAAGGAGGCACGGCTTAACAAGGCACGGCTTAATGACGGGGACAGAACTCGAGGACGCCAACCCAGAACTCAGTGACATCACGTCAAAACTCAGTGACACCAAGGCAGAACTCAATGGCATCACCTTGAAACTAAACACCAACACAGAACTCAGTGACATTAAGTCAAAACTCAACAATGCTAGTGCAGAATTCGATGACATCAAGTTGAAACTCAACTGCATCAATGCAGAACTCAATGACACCAAGGCAGAACTCAATGGCATCACCTTGAAACTAAACACCAACACAGAACTCAGTGACATTAAGTCAAAACTCAACGATGCCAGTGCAGAATTCGATGACATCAAGTTGAAACTCAACTGCATCAATGCAGAACTCAATGACACCAAGGCAGAACTCAATGACAAATGCAGAACTCAACAATGCCACTGCAGAACTCAATGACATTGGGTCCAAACTCAATGACGTGAATGCAGAACTCAATGACGTCAAGTCAAAAACTCGATGACACCAACACAGAACTCGATGACATCACCTTGAAACTCAACACCACCACAGAACTCAGTGACATTAAGTCAAAACTCAACGGTGCCAATGCAGAATTCAATGACATCAAGTTAAAATTCAACTGCATCAATGCAGAACTCAATGACACCAAGGCAGAACTCAACGATGCCAATGCAGAACTCAATGACATTGGGTCCAAACTCAATGACGTGAATGCAAAACTCAATGACGTCAAGTCAAAAACTCAACGACACCAACACAGAACTCAATGACACCAATGCTGAACTCGATGACGTCAGGTCAAAACTCAATGACACCAATGCTGAACTCGATGACACCAATGCAGAACTCCATGACATCAAGTCAAAACTCAGTGACACCAATGCAGAACTCAACAACACAAATGCAGAACTCCATGACATCAAAACTCAGCACCAATGCAGAACTCAATGACATCAAGTTTCAGTGCCAGCACAACAGAACTCGATGACAGCAACGTAGAATTCAGTGACACTGGGTCAAAACTCAATGACACTGACATGGAACTCAACACCATCAGCGCTCAGTGGACTCTGCATCTTTAAGTGGGGATTTCTGTACATCCCCCCACCGCAGTGGGGCATGTGGCAGGGGTGACCCCATAGATCCGTGGGGACCCCTCCCCAGTCCAACCCTCTGTGGGGAGCAGCGACAAGCAGAGCTGAGCTGGGTCCCTGGGGGGGGGGGGAGTTGTAGGGTCACGGGGACACCTGTTCCCCCATATATACATGTAAAGTGCTACAGTGGCTGCGGGGGAATGGACAGAGCCAAGTGGCATTGCCCTGACGGGACACAGGGATGCAGGGCCAACGTTCACCCATCCTTGGTGCCTCCAGGCTTGGTCCTGCCCCTGCAGAGCGCTGCTGCAAAGCCCCCCCAGCAGGGTGGGGGGCACAGAGTGCGCGGTGCCGCAGCGAAGGGGTCAGCGCCGGCTCACTGCTCGGCTCCGGTGTAGTTGAGGGACAGCAGCACCATGCTGTTGGCCAGCAGGGACACCTCGCAGGCTGCAATGGGAGGGGGAGGGGGGAGGCTGAGGGGGTCCTGTGCTCCTCCAGGGGTGCCCCCCATTGCCCCCCCAGGTTGGCTTGGTTCCCCTCAGTGCTGGGGGGGCTCAGTCTGCCACCACGTGGTGCCCACAGGGACCCCCTCCCTCAGAGTGCTCCTGTCCAGGAGGACACAGGCCGGGTGGGGGGCGGGAACAAAGGCTGAATTCCATGGGATGGCTGGGATGGAAGGGACCTGGAAGATCCCAGAACCATAGG
>NC_034437.1:1316844-1320061 GCF_002078875.1 Numida meleagris
GCCGGGGGGCACCGGTCCGGGTGCTCTGGGTGTGGGGAGGGAGCAGGCAGAGGGGCCGAGGTGCACGACTCACATCAGCAGCAGGACCAGAAAGTTGGCAAAGGGCGGAATGGCGATGAGAGCGACGGGCACGGCCTGGAGGACATCCCTGCGGAACTGCCGAGCGCGGAGGAGCCGTCAGCGGGACGCGAGCCGCCGGGAATCCGAGCTGCCCCCCAAGCACAGCGCCCGGATCTCCCCCCGGTTCGGGGCTGGGGTCGCTCCAGATGGCCCCCCACCCCTCCCTCACCTCGCGCCGCTTTCCCCCGCCGCACGCACCTGCCGCAGCCGCTCCATGTCCCTGTAGTGCAGCTGCGCGGCGCTCAGCCCCTCCTGGGCCATCCTCCGCCGGATCCGCCGCACCTCCCTGGCGTCGGCCAGCAGCGCCTCGAGCCCTGCAGGACACACGTGGCACCCTCGGAACCCCCCCCCCCCCCCCCCCGTGAATCGCCGCGTGGCGCCGTGCCGTTACCTGCGGTGAAGGCGGAGTGCAGCGCGTAGACGCGGGGGAAGCTGCGCTGCAGGAAGCGCTCGTAGCGCCCGCGGAGCCACCGCGCACCCAGCACCCACCGGGAGCTCGCCTTGGTGGGCAGGGAGCGCGCCGGGGGCGGCCTGCGGGGGAAAGGGGTGGTTAATGAGGTCAATTAGGAGCCTACAAATGAGGTTGCTCGGCTCTGCTCTTCGCAAAGAGGCCTGCGGTTGATGTTCAGGGATACGGAGGGGTCTGTGGATTGCAAATGGGGGTCTCGGGGGGGTCCGCATATGGTAGCTGGGGGGGTCTGGAGGGTCCGTGTCTGATACCTGGGGTCTGAGGGGGGTCCACAGCCAAACCTGGAGCTCTCAGCCAATATTGGCAGTCCACACCTGGTAGCTGGGGGGTCTTGGGGGGGCCCAATCGATACCTGGCAGTCTTAGGGGGGTCCAAGTCTGATACCTGGGGGTCGGGGGGGGTGTCCATAGCCAATACCTGGAGGNAGGGCCGCCCCCCGCCCCGCACCTTGCAGCGCGCAGGACAGCTCCAGCCACTGCTCCAGCCACGCTCTGCACTGCGCCGCGCTCAGGTGTGTGGGGTTCAGCCCCCGCAGGTAGCACGCCTGCAGAGCACCGGGGGGGAGACGGGGGTCAGCGCCCCAAATTCCCATCCACGGGGATGAGGGAGGGGGCCGGGACCCCTCTCCCCCCAGCGGGGCGTCTCTCACCGCTCTCAGCTCCTCCTCGGAGAGCTGCGCCAGGCCCAGGTGCGCCAGCGCGCGGTCCAGGTGCCGGATCTCCAGGAGGTGGGAGCGCAGGCGGCACCGCAGGAGGACGGCGGGGAGCAGCGGCGTCAGGAACAGCACCCGGCTCAGCGCCCGCTGCGGGACGGCACGGCGTGGGGCATGGGGCACGGAGCGGGGTGGGGGTGGAACGGGACACGGGGCATGGAATGGAGCGTGGAGTGGGATACGGGGCATGAAATGGGGCACAGAGTGGGGCATGGGGCATTGGGCATGGCATGGAGCAGGGATGGAATGGGACACGGAACATGGCATGGGGAAGGGCACAGAGCATGGAACCGGGCACTGAGTGGGACACGGGGCATGGTACGGAGCGGGGCATGGGGCACGGAATGGGGCACAGAGCAGAACACGGCATGGCACAGAGTTGGGCACGGAGGGGGCATGCAGTGGGGCACGGGGAATAGAGTGGGGCACAAAGTGGGACATGGGGCATGGCACGGAATGGGACATGGAGCGGGATACAGAGCACGGCATGGAGCGGGACATGGGATGGGACACGGAGCACGAAATGGGGCACAGAGTGGGACATGGAGTGGGATATAGGGCACGGCACGGGCATGGAGTGGGACACAGGGCATGGCATGGAGTGGGACACAGGGCATGGCATGGAGTGGGACGTGGGATGGAACACAGGGCATGGCACAGAGAGGAGCACAGGGCATGGAGTGGGGCATGGAGCAGGGCAAGGGGTGGGGATGGAACGAGATATGGGGCATGGAATGGGGCACGGAGCAGGGATGGAACAGAACACAGGGCATGGAATGGAGCACAGAGCAGCACATGGAGCGGGACACGGGGCATGGCACGGAGCAGGACATGGGATGGGACACGGGGCACAGCATGGAGCGGGGCACGGAGTGGGACACGGAGTGGGACACAGGGCATGGCACGGAGCGGGGATGGAATGGGACACAGGGCATGGAGTTGGGCACAGAGCAGGACATGGAGTGGGGCACAGAGCAGAACATGGGGCACGGAACAGGACACAGGGCACGGATTGGGGCCCGCAGCACTCACCAGGTGGGCCGCCCGCAGCTCGCCCAGGCACAGGGCCGGCCCCGAGAACAGCGCCCGCACAGCGCAGAGCTCGGCCACGCGGGGATGGCGGCCACGCTGCACCTGCACAGCACCGGGCAGAGTCAGCAGTGCCGCAATGGGAGGGATGGGATGGGATGGGGACAGAGATGGGGACAGGGACAGGGACAGGGATGGGGACAGGGACAGGGATGGAAGTGGTAATGGATGGGATGGGAAGGGGATGGACATGGGGACTGGTAATGGGACAGGGATGGGGATGGGGTGGGGAAGGGGGTAGGAATGGGAACAGGGATGGGGATGGAGAAGGGATGGGGATGGGATAGGGATGGAGATGACAGGGATGGGGAGGAGGATGAGGATGGGATGGGATGGGGATGAGGGTGGGATGGCACGAGGCGGGGATGGGGTGGGGACTGATGGTGGGATGGGATGGGAATGGGGGTGGAGGTGGGGAGGGGGATGGGGATTGATAACAAGACAGGGATAGGGATAAGGATAGGGATAGGGATGGAGATGGAACGGGGAAGAGGATGGGCAGGGGATGGGGACTGATAATGGGACAGGGATGAGGAAGGGGATGGGATGGCAGTGGGGATGGGATGGGGATGGGGATGGGGCTGGGGTGAGCGTGGGATGCAGAACGGGATGCAGCCCCCACCTCAGCACAGAGCTCCTGCAGGCGGTGCTGCAGCCGGGGCTCGGGCAGGGAGTGTGTGGCCGCGGCCAGGCTGCTCAGCACGGCGGGGTAAGCGGCACGGCGGGCGGCGTGGTTCTGCTCACCAAACTCCTGCTGCTGCCGTGGCGTCCAGAAGTGGCGGATCAGGAACTGCCGTGGGAAGAAGTACCTGTGGGGGGAGAAGCGT
>NC_034437.1:1324725-1329481 GCF_002078875.1 Numida meleagris
TGACCCCGATGTCACCATGACTCCAAAGTCACCGTGACCCCGACATCCCCACAACCCCGATGTCACTGTGACCCCAATGTCACCATGACCCTGATGTCACCATGACCCCAATGTCACCGTGACCTCAATGTTACCATGACCCCGATGTCACCGTGACCCCAATGTCACTATGACCCTGATGTCATGGTGATGCGCTCTGCGGACCCCCAGTGTTCCCCCCGACCTCAGCATTTTGGGGACTGTGTGGGGCCGCGAGGGAGTTGGCAGTGCCCCAGGGGAGGAAGGAAGTGGCCACATCAAAGCACAGCGTGCAGCGCTGCCGCCTCAATGGCCGGAATTGGTCACGGCGTGGGAGCGCGGCGTCCTCCCCCCTCGTGACGGGTGACGGCACTGAGAAGTGGGCCACGGGGCTGAGAGTCATCGGCAAACAGAGAAAGTGTGGGTCAGGGGCTGAGACACTGGGAAGGAGCTCTGAGGAGGAGGGCGTGGGGGTCCTGGTGGCCAACAGGGTGACCACGAGCCGGCAGTGTGCCCTGGTGGCCACGAAGGCCAGTGGTGGCCAACGGGTTGACCAAGGGTCAACCAGAAATTGAGCCAACAGTGTGCTCTGGTGGCCACGAATGGCAGCAGTGTCCTGGTTGGCCAAGGGTTGGGCAGCAGTTGGGCAAAGGTTGACCAGAAGTTGACCACAAGCCAGCAGTGGGCTGTGGTGGCCACAAAAGCCAGTGGTGGC
This sequence comes from Numida meleagris, assembly GCF_002078875.1. Lineage (NCBI taxonomy): Eukaryota > Metazoa > Chordata > Aves > Galliformes > Numididae > Numida > Numida meleagris. The sequence goes on from NC_034437.1 coordinate 1,325,459, forward strand.
CAATGGGCTGGCCAGCAGGGTGACCATGAGGCAGCAGTGTGTCCTGCTGGCCAGGAATGGCAGCGGTGTCCTGGTCAGCCAGTGGTTGACCAAGGGTTAACCAGAAGTTGACCGTGAGCCAGCAGTGTGCTCTGGTGGCCAGGAATGCCAATAGTGTCCTGGTTAGCCAAGAGTTGGGCAACAGTTGGCCAGAGGTTGACCAGAAGGTGACCATGAGCCAGCAGTGTGTCCTGGTGGCCACAAAGGACAGTGGTGGCCAAGGGGTTGGCCAGGAGGGCGACCAAGGGCTGACCAGAAGTTGACCGTGAGCCAACAGTGTGCCCTGGTGGCCAGGAATGGCAGCAGTGTCCTGGTTGCCCAGTGGTTGGGCGACAGTGGACCAGAGTTTGACCATAAGTTGACCACCAACCAGGAGTGCGCTGTGGTGGCCAATAACACCAACGATGTCCTTGTTGGCCCGTGGTTGACCGAAGATTGGCCTAGAGTTCACCAAAGTTTGACCAGAACTTGACCATGAGCCAGCAGTGGTGTTCTGGTGGCCAGGAATGCCAGTGGTGTCCTGGTTGGCCAAAGGTTGGACAGCAATTGACCAAAGTTGACCAAGAGTTGACCACAAGCCAGCAGTGTGTCCCAGTGGCCATGAAGGTCAGTGGTGGCCAACAGGCTGGCCAGTGGTTGGCCAAAGGTTGACCACGTTCTGACGGTTTGCCCTGGTGGCCAGGGTGGCCACTGATGTTCTGACTGACCAACAGTTGACCGCAGGTTGACCAAGGTTTGAGCACAGGGTGACCACGAGCCAGCAGTGTGCCCTGGTGGCCAAGATGGCCAGTGGTGGCCAACTGGTTGACCAAGAGTTGACCAGTGGTTGAGCACAGGATGACCACGAGCCAGCAGCGTGCCCTGGTGACCAGCTATGGCAATGGTGTCGTGGTCGACCTGTGGTTGGGCTACAGTTGACCAAAGGCTGACCAGTAGCTGACCACAGGCCAGCAGTGTGTCCTTTGGTGGCCATGAAGGCCAGTGGTGGCCAGCAGGTTGACCATTGGTTGGCCAAAGGTTGACCACGACGGTTTGCCCTGGTGGCCGGGTATGGCAATGGTGTCGTGGTCGACCTGTGGTTGGGCAACAGTTGACCAAAGGTTGACACCAGAAGTCGGCCACGAGCCAGCAGCGTGCCCCGGTGGCCACGGTGGCCACTGTTTCCGTGGGGAGCAGTGCATGGAGCTTGGCCAGCCTGGCAGGGAGGGGGCTGGGAGGAAGGGAATGAGGAAGTGTGCGCGGGGCGAAGGCTTTGCCCTGCCCGTCCCGGGGGCTGCGGGGTTGGCACTGGGAGGCACTGGAAGCCGCAGGGGATGGGGCAGTGGACGCATTCCACCGCCCGGCAAAGCCTCGGCGCTGTTTGCCGAAGCCTCGGGGCTGTTTGCCGAGCGTCGCAATCAGCTAACCGCAGCTCGGCGAGCCGGGCGCTCCCAGCGCTCCCAGTTTGCTTTGTTCCGCCGAAGGTCAGCGCTGGGCGCCCCGCGGTGTTTGCACAGATGGGCGGCGGCGGGGCCGGTCCCGCAGGCAGCGGTTCCGTCCCGGTGCCGGGTGCCCGTGGCCCGAGGCCGCTCGTTGTCACCGCGCACTGAACTCGGTGCCCGTCGCTCAGCGCTCATCGCTGGGGACACGCGGTGACTCGGGGCGCCGCGTTGTCGCGGGCTCCGCGCTGGGGCTGGGCGAGCGGCGGCGGTCGCGGCGCGATGGGGCGGGCACCGCGTGCTGCCCCCCCGGCGCTGNGGGGGGGGGTTCTCTCAGAGTGCCCCACAGCCGCTCTACGAGTCTCCATGGGCTCCGGGCCCGGCCTCGGGTGCAACCGCGGAGCCCCACGTTCTGTACCGGCGCCCCGGGGGAGGCCCCACCCCCCACGCCCGATCCCGCGGCCGCCCCCGGCCCCGCCCCGCTCACCTCAGCGCCGCCAGGAGGGGCGGTGCGGGGCCCCACAGCCGCAACGCCCCGCAACGGCCCGCTCTGCACAGCGCCATCTTGGCGGCGGGGCACGTGACCGGAGGTGGAAACGGATGCGCTGAGGTCACGTGAGGAAAGCCGGAAGTGGCGCCGGGGCCTGGGGGCCGCCATCTTGGAGCGGAGCCCCGAACGGAGCGGTTCTTCCGCGTGTCCGGGCGGAGCTCCCTGAGCACGGTCTGTGCCGCTGCTCCTCGTCCTGGGACTGGGCAGCACCGAGCACAGCGCGGCCCCGTCCTCCTGCGTTCCCCTGTCAGACACTGACAAGCGCAGCTCAGAGCCCTTCTCCCGTTCTCTCCCCCAGGGGAAGAGCCCCGGGGCTCTCAGCCTGTCCCCACCGGGAGCTGCTCCAGGCCCGCACAGCTCTGCACCCCCCGCGGGGCTCTCCCAGCAGTTCCCAGTCTGCCCCGAACTGGGGAGCCCAGCGCTGGGCCCAGTGCTCCAGATGGGGCTTCCCCAATACAGAGCTCGGTGGGGGAGCACCTCCGTGCCCTGCTGGCCGTGCTCTGTGCAGTGCCCCCCAGGGAAGCATTGGCCCCCGGGGCACACTGCTGGCTCATGGTCACCCTATGCTCAATCTTCGGCCAACCCCTGGTCGACCTCTTGGCCACCGTTGTCCGTCTTGGCCATCGGGGCACACTGTTGGCTCACTGTCACCCTCTTGGTCAACCGTTGGCCAACCGGGACCCCGCCGGCCTTCCTGGCCACCAGAACGCAGGGATGGCTCGTGGCCAACCATTGGCCAGCCAGCAGTCAGCCATGACGCCGTGGTGCTTCTGGCCGCACCGTTGGCTCGTGGCTGAACCACTGCCACCAGCCCAGGCCTGCAGTCGGTCCCTACCCCGGTGGCCACCCCTGACCCCCAGCTCCCCCGTCCAGCCCTACCCCGCCCCACACTGCTGCTCCCCGCCCAATGCCAACCCCATCCAGCACATGGGGACGGTCACGCACTCCGCTGCCGGTACGTGCCCGCTGCCGGCAGGCGCACGTTCATCTCTCCTTTATCAAACGGCGCCGCGGCCTTTCGGCACATCCCAGAGCTGGGGGTTATCGCCCCACAGCCGTGGGGTTCATGCCGCCGGGGCTGCCGATTGCCGCCTAATTGATCCGGATAAGGGCTTATCAGCGCTGCGCGCAGCACTGCCCGTTTGGGGTAATCAGGGGAACAGCGGAGGAGCAGAGTCCAGGCCCCGCACTAATTACGGCTGCACTGTTAATGAGGACAGCGGAGATAAGGTACCGGGAGCCATCGGGGCGCACATCAAAGCCGTTCGGGGGGCAACAGGCGGCCCCGTGCCCCACCGGGGACTCTGCCCACGGGTGGGGACCGCGCTTATAGGGCAGCGGGGACGGCGGGGATGTGGAGCACCATGCCCGGGGAGCAGAGCACAGAGCCCCACACCGCCCCAGGGATGGGTGAGGGCCCCGCGCTGCCCGCGTGGGCGGGTGTGGGCATTTCAGGGGATATTTTTTGCGGATTTGGGTGTTTGGGGGGAATGCTCTTCAGCTCTGTTTTTTTCGGGGGGTGCTGGTGGTGTTTCTCCAGTCAGAGCTCTCAGGGAGAGAGTGACAGCCCAAGTTCTCACGGGAGGCGCCGGGGTGATGGAAAACCAATGGAACGTGGTGGAAAAGGGCAGGAGTTTTAGCAGGACCCCCCAAAAAAAAGGGATTTTGCCCCAAAAGAACGGCGTAGCGGGGCGGGCAGGCAGGGCTCCGCGCGAGCTGCCGAACGGACCCGAGCGGCCCCGAGCCGAGCGGCGCCGAACGGACCCGAGCGCTGCCGAGCTGTCCCGAGCCGAGCCGCGCCGAGTGAACTAGAGCGGGTCCGAATGGAGCCGAGCGCTCCTGAGCCGAGCGGCGCCGAACGGACCCGAGCGGGTCCGAATGGAGCCGAGCGCTCCCGAACGGAGTTCCGGTAGCCGAAGGCAGCCGAGCGCGGCCGAAGCGCTCCGAGCGCAGTCGGGCCGGCGCGGTGTGGCGGCGGCGCTGGGAATGCGGCGGCGGCGGCGTTGGGCGGGAGCG
>NC_034437.1:1334303-1335587 GCF_002078875.1 Numida meleagris
GGGTCGGGGCTGCAGGGTTTGGGGTCAGGGCAGGAGGATTTAGGGTCAGGGTAGAAGGGTTAAAGGTCAGGCTAGAAGGGCTTCGGGTCGGGGCAGGAGAGTTTAGGGTCGGGGCAGAAAGGATGTGGTGAGGGTAGAAGGGTTTGAGGCTGAGACAAAAGGATTTAGGGTCAGGGTAAGAGGTCTTAGGGTTGGGGAAGAAAGTTTAGGGTCAGGGTAGGAAGGTTTAGGGATAGGGCAGGGGGATTTAGGGTTGGGGTAAGAGGGTTTAGGGTCGGGGTAGAAAGGTTTGGGGTTGAAGCAGGAGAGTTTAGGGTCAGGGCAGAATGGTTAGGGTCATGGTATAAGGGTTTAGGGTCGGGGCAGGAGGATTTAGGGTTGGGGCAGAAAGGTTGGGATCTGGGCAGAAGGGTTTAGGACCGGGGCAGGAGAGTTGGGGTCATGGTAGAAAGATTTAGGGGCAGGGCAGAAGGGTTTGGTGTCGGGGCAGGAGGACTTAGTGTTGGGGTAGAGAGATTTAGGGTCAGGGCAGAAAGGTTTAGGGTCAAGGTAGAAGGATTTAAGGTCAGGGCAGAAGGGTTAGGGTCAGGGCAGGAGAGTTTGGGGTTGGGGCAGAAAGGTTTAGGGTCAGGGTAAGAGGATTCAAGGTCAGGGCAGGAAGGTTTAGGGTCATGGTAGAAAGATTTAGGGCCAGGGCAGAAGGGTTTGGTGTCAGTACAGAAGGGGTTAGGGTTGGGGCAGGAGAGTTTAGCATCATGGTATAAGGGTTTGGGATCAGGGCAGGAGGATTTAGGGTCGGAGCAGAAGGGTTAGGGTCAGGGCAGGAGCGTTTGGGTCAGGGTAGAAAGATTTAAGGTTGGTAGAATGGTTTGGGGTCAGGTCAGAGGGTTTAGGGTCAGGGAAAGAAGGTTTGGGGTTGGGGCAGGAGGGTTTGGGGTCAGGGCAGGAGGGTTGAGGTCGGGTCAGGAGGGTTTGGGGTTGGGGCAGGAGGGTTGGGGTCAGGGCAGGAGGGCTTGGGTCAGGGTAGAAAGATTTAAGGTTGGTAGAATGTTTTGGGGTCAGGTCAGAGGGTTTGGGGTCAGGGAAAGAAGGTTTGGGGTTGGGGCAGGAGGGCATAGGGTCAGGGTAAGAGGGTTTAGAGTTGGAGCAGAAAGGTTTAGGGTCAGGACCAGGAGGGTTTGGGGTTGGGGCAGGAGGCTTTGGGATCAGGGCAGGAGGGTTTGGGGTCAGGGCAGGTTTGGGGTCAGGGCAGGAGGGTTTGGGATCAGGGCAGGAGGGTTTGGG
>NC_034437.1:1336265-1337453 GCF_002078875.1 Numida meleagris
CGGCGGAGCCCCTTTAGAGCCCCTCCCGGGCCAAGAGCAGCGCTCGGCCATGGGGCCGCCCTACACCGACCTCAGAGCGTCCGACGGTGAGTGGCACTCAGCCCGAGACGGCCCGGAGCGAACAAGTGGGGCTCTGCCCCACAGCGCTGCCCCACGTGTCTGCCTCACATGTCTGCCCCACATCTCGGCCCCACGTGCCTGCCTCACATGTCTGCCCACATCTCGGCCCCACACCTCTCCCTAGCACACCTCTCTCTTCCCCGATGTCCCTGCCCCACATCTCTCCCTGCCCCACATCTCTGCTCCACGGCCCTGCCCCACATCCCTGCGTTATATTTCTGCCCTGCGTCTCTGCCCCATGTCTCCGCCTGCCCCACATCTCTGCCCCACGTCTCTCCCTGCCCCACGTCTCTGCCTCACATCTCTGCCCCACATCTCTGCCCCACATCCCTGCCCCACGTCCCTGCCCCACATGTCACGGGGGGAGCGCAGCCCACCCAGCCCGGCCCGACCAGCCGGACCAGCTCGGCTCTGACCCCGTTGTGCAAAGCGCGGGGCGGGCAGCAGGGCGCGGGGCGCAGCTCGCTCCGATGATGCAACCGCGGAGTGGGGCAGGCGCTGCCGGGGCTCACGTTGCGCTCACAGCGCTCGCGTTGCGCTCTGCTCCGCTCGGGACGCGCTGCTCCGCTCCCGGGGCGCGATGGCGCGGGCAGGAAGCAGTGAGTGCCGCCCGGTGCTGCCGGGGGGGAGCGGGGTGGGTGGGGGGGGACCTCCCGAGCCGCCCCACCGCCGCTTTCCGTGGGGTCCTCACTCCCTCCGTTCATTCCCCCCCCGCAGAGGATGGCTCCGCGGAGGGCATCAGCACGGTGTCGGGCAGCAGGAACCCGCTGCAGCCGCTGCAGGGGGAGGAGGACGAGGAGCCCTTCACCACCTACTTCGACAGCAAGATCCCCATCCCCGAGGATGAGACGGTGGGTGCAGCCCCCCCTCCCCCCCCACAGGGTGCGAAACTGGGGTGGAACAAAGGGATCAGTGCTGCTCCTGGGGGTCAGTGCTGCTCCTGGGGATCTGCTCAGCTCCTTGGGGTCTGCTCAGCTCCCTGGGGGTCTGCGCTGCTCCTTGGGGTCTGTTCAGCTCCTGGGGGTCAGTGCTGCTCCTTGGGGGTCTGCGCTGCTCCTTGGGGTCTGT
>NC_034437.1:1342416-1343852 GCF_002078875.1 Numida meleagris
CCCCACTCTGCTTTGCTTTTCCCTCTCAACTTTTTCCTCTCTTCTCTTTTCCTGCTCTCCGCTGTCTGTCCTGGATCTCCTCCTCTGCACTCTGCTCCTGCTCTGTCCTGTGTCCTTTCTCCGTGTCCTCTTCTGCTCTTCTCCTTCACCCGCCCTGCCCTTGTCCTCTGCTGCTCTTCTCTTCCCCTTTTCTTTCTTCACTCTATCTCCTCATCTCCCTCTCATCAGCTCTCCTCCTCCTCCTCCTCCTCCTCTTCCTCTTCTCTGTTCTCCTCTTCCACTCTGCTCCTCTTCTGTCCGTCCTGTATCCCCTGTTCTCTGCTCTTCCTCCTCAGTTATTTCCTTTCTTTTCCTCTTCTGCTCTTCTCCTTCCTCTGCCCTACCCGTGTTCCCCTGCTCTGCTGCTCTGCTCTTCATTCTCTCTGTCTCCTCCTCTCCCTCTCTGCTCTTCTCCTCTTGTCTCACTCTGTCCCCTCCTCTTCCACTCTGCTCCTCTTCTTTCCCGTATCCTCCGCTCCCCTCCTGTCACCGTTCCCCATCTCCCCCCGTCCCCGCTGTCACCGCTGTCTCCCCCCGCAGGGATTCCTCAACCTGCGCTGGTCGCGCTTTGCCCGCGTGCTGCTGACGCGCTCCATCGCCATCACGCCCACGCTCTTCGTGGCGATCTTCCAGGACGTGGAGCACCTGACGGGCATGAACGATTTCCTCAACGTCCTCATGAGCCTGCAGGTGGGGCAGGGTCCGTGGGGAGGTGGGCAGGGGTCCGCAGCGCTTCCCAGCGCTTCCTTTGGGTTCCTTCCTGCAAAGTGGGGGGGGAAGCTGCCCCTACCCCGGCTTCCAGCAGCGGGGCAGGGAGGGTCGGCCCCCTGTGCTCCGCCCCTACGGGACCCAGTGGTGGTGCCGGTGTGGGGCACGAGGGAGGGGTTGGGGGTCCCGAGGAGGACGACGAGGATGCGCTCGTTCAGCCTGGATGCGGGCACGGCTCCGGCGTTAGGAGGGGAGGGGGGAACAGGAGGGATCCATGTGTCACCCCAACACGGAGAGATGGGAGGAGGGGAACGGCTGTAACGGGGAGGGGGGGACAGGGACCCGCGTGTCACTGGGACACGCAGTGATGGGGCACTGGGGAACGGCTGTAACGGGGAGGGGGGCTGGCTGGGCTTGGCCGTGGGGCGCTGGGCCATGTACTTGGCAGCTCCCTGTGCTGGGGGCTTGTGCAGGTCCTTGAGGTCATCCCAGTGACCCCCACCCCACTCCACGGCCCCACGCTTTTCCCAGCCGGGGGAAATCCCCGTCGCTGTGTCACAATCCCCCTCGGGGACGCGTGGGGCGGGCTCCCCCCTCCTCATCCTCCTCCCTTCATCGCAGCTCCCGTTCGCCCTCATCCCGGTGCTGACCTTCACCAGCCTGCCCAGCGTCATGAGCGACTTCGCCAA
>NC_034437.1:1346467-1348302 GCF_002078875.1 Numida meleagris
GTGTGTGCCCCCCCCGGGCACTGAGCGCCGCCCATGGGACAATGGTGGCCCACGCACCCACGTGTGGCACCGAGCTGTGGCGCTGACACGGCGGCGATGACAATGCTACGCTGAGGGTGACAGCGCTGTGCTGGGGGTGACAACACTACGTCGGGGGTGACAACGCCGTGTTGGTTGTGACAACACTACGTCGCGTGTGACAACACTACATCGGCTGTGACAACGCTACGTCAGCTGTGACAACACCGTGTCGGGTGTGACAACACTACACCGGGTGTGACAACGCTACATGGGATGGAACAACGCTACATTGGGTGTGACAACACGACATCGGGTGTCACACTGCCACGTCGGGTGTCACAACGCTGTGTTGGTTGTAACAACGCTACATCGAGTGTGACAACGCTACGTCGGGTGTCACAGCGCTGCGTCGGGTGTGACAATGCTATGTCAGGTGTGACAGCACCGTGCTGGGTGTGACGACACTACATCGGGTGTGACAACACTGCATCAGATGTGACAACACGACATCGGGTGTAACATTGCCACGTCGGGTGTCACAACACTGCGTCGCGTGTGACAATGCTATGTCAGGTGTCACAACACCGTGCCGGGTGTGACGACACTACCTCGGGTGTGACAATGCTACATGGGGTGTGACAGCGCTGCGCCGCGTGTGACAACACCACGTCAGCTGTGACAACGCTGCGCCGGGTGTGACAGCGCTGCGCCGGGTGTGACAACACTGCTGGTTGTAACAACACCACGTTGGGTGTAACAATGCTACATTGGATGGAACAATGGCACAGCGGGTGTGACAATGCTGCGTCGGCTGTGACAACACCACATTGGGGTCACAATGCTGCACTGGGTGTGACAGTGCTACAGCGGGTGTGACAACACGGCGTCGGGTGTACCAACCCAGCATCGGGTGCAGCAATGCCACGTCGGGTGTGACAACACCGCACTGGGTGTCACAATGCTACACTGGGTGTAGTAATGCCATGCTGAGTGTGACAACACTGCGCTGGGTGTGACAACACTACACTGGCTGTAGTAATGCTGAGTTGGGGGGGACAACGCTACACTGGGTGTCACAACGCTGCGTTACATGTGACAACGCTGTGTTGGGGGTAACAATGCTACACTGGGCGTAACAACGCTGCGTTAGGTGTGACAGCAACACTGCTGGGTGTGACAACGCTGCTTCGGGTGTGACAACGCTACATTGGCTGTAACTGCTACGCTGGGTGTAACAACGCTACATGGGGTGTGACAACACTGTGCTGGGTGTAACAACACCGCGTTGGGGGTCACAACGCTACGTGGGGTGTACAAGCACTATGTGGAGTGTGACAACACCGTGTTGGGTGGAACAGTGCTGCACTGGGTGTGATAATGTTATGTTGGGGGTGACAGCAGTACACTGGGTGTGACAACGCTGTGTTGGGTGTGACAACACTATATTGGGTGTGACAGTGCTACACTGAGTGTAATGACACTGTGTTAGGTGTGACAGCAACACTGTGTCGGGTGTGACAACACTGCACTGGGTGTAGCAGTGCTACGCTGGGTGTGACAGCACCGTGCTGAGTGTAACAACACCACATTGGGTGTGACAGCAACGCTGTGTCAGGTGTAACAACACCACATTGGCTGTAACAACACTACACTGGGTGTAATAATGCTATGCTGGGTGTAACGATGCTGCCTCGGGTGTGATAACACTGCGCTGGGTGTAATGACAATGCTGCATCGGGTGTAACAATGCTACGTTGGCTGTAATGATGCTATGTTGGGGGTGACAACACTACATTGGGGGTGACAGCGCTGTG
>NC_034437.1:1352662-1356641 GCF_002078875.1 Numida meleagris
CCCGTCCCGCCGTCCTCCGCGCTGTCCCGGTGTCCCCTTTTCCCCGTCTCGCTGTCCCCAACCACAGCACCGCTGTCCCCTGCCCCGTCGCAGTGCCACCCGCTCCATCCCTGCTGTCACCTGCACGGGCTGGGTGTCCGCTGCCGTCCCCTGTCCCATCCCTGACCCCCTCTACTCCATCCCCGCTGTTCCTGCCCCGCCTCCACTGCCCCCACCCCTCTCCCGCCCTCCTCCTGTCCTCATCCGTGTCACCGTCCCCTCTGTCCCCGCTGCCACCGGTCCGGCTCCCGGACCCCCCCATGTCTCTTCCCCAGTGCCACCCCAGCACTGTCCCTCCAGCTCCGTTCTCCTGCTGTCCCCAGTGTCCCCTTTGTCCCCAATGTCCCCTTTGTCCCCACTGTCCCGGCACAGAGCCCCCTGGTCACGCTGGGGATGGGGTCGGGCTGACCCGCAGCTCGGTGTGACATCGAGGCCAGGATAAACAGTAACCGGACCCCACGGACGGACGGACCCCCCCGGTGCTCCCGGGGTAATGAGCAACCCGCCCCGGCCCGACCCTGTGGACCCCCCCCGGGCCACCTGCGTCACCGCCACGTCACCATCACGGCACCGGGTCACCGCCTGCGCCCCGGGGTGCCCAGCCCCCCCATGAGTCAGTGGCACTCCTGGAAGGCCTCACTGGGACCCAGGTCCTCCCAGGACCCCCCCCCCCAGCACCCAGCGGTGTCCCCTGGGTCCTCCATCCTTCGGTCCCTGCTGGGGTGCTGCGCTCTGCCCAGCTGTGGCTTCCCACATTGCGGGGTGGACAGACGGACAGATGGGAGAGACGGACAGAAGGGAAAGACGCATGGGAAAGACAGACAGACAAATGGGAAAGATGGGCGGATGGGGAAGGATGAGAAAGACACAGAGGTGGATAGGAAAGATGGATGGGAAGGACAGACGGATGGGAAAGGCGGATGGATGGGAAGGACAGACAGATGGGAAGGATGGACAGACGGATGGGAAAGGCAGATGGAGAAGACAGATGGGAAAGAAGGAGGTGGATGGGAAAGATGGATGGGAAAGACAGACGGATGGGAAAGACGGATGGGAAAGACAGACAGACAGATGTGGAGCACGGATGGTTGAGAAAGGCAGACAGATGAGACAGACAGATGGGAAGGACAGACAGACGGGAAGGACAGACGGATGAGACNCTGGCACTTCACGAACGGGAGCCCCGTGCTCCTCCGCAGCTTCAGCAGCGCCTCTTTGTCCGCCGCCAGCGCCGGGGGGGCGGCGCGGAACCAGCGCAGCGCGGGCAGCAGCCCGGCCTGGGGGGGGGGAAAGCCCCGCGAGGCCCCGTCAGCGGGAGAAGGAGCCCGGGGAGCTCCTGGAGGGCCCCGGTTGGGGGGGGAGGGAGGAAGAACCCCGCGAGGCCCCGTAACCCCCGCCCGGCCCCGCCGCTCACCCACGCCGCCCGCTGCATCCCCGCGGCTCGGCCACCCAATGGGCGCAGCTATGACGTCACGGGGCGGCGCGCGAGAATGACGTCACGCGCTACGGGTGCCGACTGCGGCCAGCCCGGCGCGGGGCGTCAGCTGAGCGGTGCGCATGCGCCCCGCGCGTACTGCTACTGGGCTGTGATTGGCTGAAGCGCATCCGGCGCCGCGCTATTGGTTGGCTGGGAGCGAGATGGGAGGGGCTTGATCAAAGTGGGCGGGACCCTTAAAGGGCCCCGAACCGCACAGGAAAAAAAAAAATGTTGGTTTAAAAAATACGAAAATATTCTTTATTCAAAGGAAGGGGTGAGGACCCTGCGCTGCTGCCTTGAGAAGTGCGGGTGCGGGGTCCTTCCAACCCAACCATCCCATGGTTTTACGATCTTTCAGGACCCTTCCAACCTAACAATTCCACGGCTCTGTGATCTTTCAGGACCCTTCCAACCCAACCATTTCCTCATTCTATGCTTCCATGATTCTGAAGGACTCTTCCAACCCAAGCATCCTATGATTCTACAATCTTCAAGGACCCTCTCCCCCAACCATCCCCCAGCTCTGTGATCTCTGAGGACCCTTCCAACCCAACCACCCTACGACTGTAGAATCTTTAAGGACCCTTCCAAGCCAATCATCCTACACTTCTACGACCTTCCAGGACCCTTCCATCCCAGCCATCCCATGGCTCTGCGATCTCCGAGGTCCCTCCCATCCCAACCACCCCATGGTTCTACGATTGTCCGTGTTGTCGTCACGACGTCGGTGTCATTGTGCTGTTGCGTCAGGCGGCACAGGCTGCCATCGGTGTCGTCCTGCAGGCAAAGTCAGGCGCTATGGGCTGACGTTGGCGACGTTGTAGTGGCGCGTCAGGCTACTACTACGGGCCGATGGCAGCGTCACTGCAGTGGTGCGACGCACTACGGGCTGACAGCGGTGTCACCACGGCATTGTGTCAGGCGGAACAGGCCGACGTTGCTGTCATTGTAGTGTGTCACAGGCTGACGTCGGTCTCACCGTCCTGTTATGTCACGCGGTACAGGGTGACAGCAGCATCAGCGCTGTGGCACGTCAGGGGGTACGGGCCGACATCGCTGCTGTCGTCACGGTGTGTCAGGCAGTAAGGGCTGACATCAGCGTTGTGCTGCTGTGTCAGGCGGTACAGGCCGATGGCGGCGGCGTCACGGTGTGTCAGGCAGTACAGGCTGGTGCCGGTGTTGTTGTGACACGCCAGGCGGCACAGGCTGACATCGGTGCCATCGTTGTGGTGCGTCAGGCGCCACGGGCTGATGCTGGTGTCATTGTGGCGTGTCAGGCACTACAGGCTGACGCCGGTGTTGCAGTGGCACATCAGGAGGTGCAGAATGATGTCGGTGTTGTCACGGCGTTGTACCAGGTGGTACAGGCTGATGTTGGTGTTGCTCCACGGGCACGCCAGGCGCTACGGGCTGGTGTCAGCGTCATCGTGGTGTGTCAGGCAGTACGGGCTGACAGCGGTGTCACTGTGACACAGCAGCGGTACAGGCTGACGTCAGCGTTGTCATGCTGTTGTGTCAGGTGCTACAGGCGGACATCGGTGTCATCATTGTGGTGCGTCAGGCGCTACAGGCTGATGTCAGTGTCATCGTGCTGCTGTGTCAGCCGCTAGAGGCTGACATTGGTGTCATTGTGCTGCTGTGTCAGGCGGTACAGGCTGATGTCAGTGTCATCGTGCTGCTGTGTCAGCTGCTAGAGGCTGACATTGGTGTCATCGTGCTGCTGTGTCAGGCGGTACAGGCTGACGTCGGTGTCGTCGTGGCGTCGCAGCAGTTCGACGTGGAAGTGCGGCGGCAGCAACGTGTCAAAGAAGCGCCCGGCGCCCAGCTCGCGCCGCATGCCACAGCTGAGGAAGGCGACGGAGCGCGGCCCGCACAGGTGCCGCAGCGTGGCCAGCAGCGCGGGGAAGCAGCGCGGCTCGTACACCACGTCGGCGCCCAGCACCACGTCGTAACCCCGCGGGAAGGAGCTCAGCTCCCGGCCCCACGCCAGCGCCCGCACCCGCGCTCTCCCCGCCGCCGCCGCCACTGCCGCTGCGTTCCTCCGCACGTTCTCCCGGATCTGATCCAGCGCCATGGGGAGGTCCGTGATGGTCACGTCCCCTCCTACATGGGGGGGGGTATAAGGGGAAGGAAGGGAGGGGAAGGGGAAACGGGGAAGGGAGGGGAAACGGGGAAGGGGAAACAGGAGAAAGGATAGCTCAGCTCTCCCCGCAACCCCATATCCACCCCTGTGCCCCCCAAATTCACAGCCTCACAGGCAACTTGCTGCCCCTCCCTCAGGATGGGGGTTCCAGGGGTGGGGAGGGTTCATGCCCCCCTCCCCATCTGCTCACCCAGCAGCGCAGCCAGGATGCCGACGATGCCGGTGCCGGCGCCCAGCTCGATGACGGTGCGCCCGCGGAAATCCATGTGCTGCTCTTCAAAGAAGCGGCACAGGGCCAGGGCCTGGGTGGGGGGGGAGGG
>NC_034437.1:1359211-1360326 GCF_002078875.1 Numida meleagris
GCTACGGCTGTGGATGTGAATGAGGTGAAGTGGTGGGAGGCACCATGGGGTGGAGGGGGGTGATGGACTGGGAGGGCACTGAGAGGCACTGGGAGGGCAGTGGGAGGGCACTGGGGGGCACTGGAAGCACTGGGAGGGCACTAGGTGTCACTGAAGGGCACTGGGGGGCACTGGAAGGTGTGGGAATGAAACGTTGCTTCTGCATAAGAACAACATAAGGGTTTTGTTCTGTAACCATCTAGCGTCGCAGAGATGAAATAAATGGAGCAATCTGTAGAAATAAAGGCCGCAAAAGAACCGCAGCACATGCGTGTAGCTGGCAACAAGTCGCGTTTGGGCAGCCTGAGCGGAGATCACACGTTGTCACACACGGTGCAGGAACATCCTGCTCGAGATGGAGCAGAGCAGGGACCGAGTCAGGACGGGCCCAGGGAGGTGAGTGCAGCGCACCGGGAAGGCCTGGCACCACCCCCCCACTTTGGTGCAACAAAGGAAGCGTCCTGAGGACAGAATGGGAGCAGCCTGGGAGAAAATCCCCTTATCAATGAGATAAGGAGAGCGCTGAGACAGCTTGGAAACAGCGGGATGGCGACGGAGCGGCACGAGATAGTGCTGGAAAATTCCAGCTCCTTGATGACGGTATCTCTGATCCAAGCAGGTTGGATTCGCAGTGCCCATGGCGGGCGTCCTGCAACAACAACACCGCAAAAAACAAGGGTCCAACCTCCAACCCCCAACAACCCAACCCGGACCGCCCCCGCCCTGCTTCCTCACTGGCTGAGTACTTCAGGTTCACACTCTTCCCGACGCTCGACTAAACATACGGACACCGGCTGAACGTAAATTACTGCTAGCTAAGCACGTTTATTGCTAATTATTTAGCTTCTAACACTCTCTCATGCAGCACTCGGACATTATTTCTGGACACCTGCTCGTCCTTGGATAGAGATGAGCGTGGAAGGAGGACAGAGGGGGGCATCCTGATGCTGCCAGTTGTATCCCCACCTACCCACAGAGTGAGGCAGTTCGGCCTCGTGTGGAGGCCCTGGCTTCTGGGATGTTTGACAAGTCTGCTGTTCTTCTGCTGGGGGTCTCTTATCCAAACAGAACAGCCT
>NC_034437.1:1360426-1363974 GCF_002078875.1 Numida meleagris
AATATGGGGTTGCTTGCGCCAAAGCAGCAGGGGAGGGGAAGAAAACCTGGGCTGGAAACAAATGGACAGCAAAGCCAAGGGGCAGCAGCACAAGCAGGAGGGCAGCCCGGGGCAGGAAGGCTAGAGGGCAGCTTTATTGCTGAAACATTGCATAGATTGGGCCACCTCCCTCCATGCTTGAAAGCTTGGACTGCCCTGACTGCCAGAGAGGAGCTGCAAAGCTCCCCCCCTGCATGGTGGGGACTGAGGGCTGAAAGCAGAGAGCAGCAGCAGCTCCCCCACAATGGGAGAGGGATCTGTAACCACAGGCACTTATGGGGGCCTGCCCAGGCTTCCCTCGAGCTCTGCAACAAGCCAGAGGGACCCTCAGAGCTGCATCCCCACCCAGGAAGCACAGGGGTTTTTTTGGTACGCAATTAAAACAAGGCAGAGTCGCAGCTCGAGCGGCCGGAGCCCTGGGGCAGCTTTGGTGAGCAGCAGCACGAGGAGGAGCAGCCCGGCAGCGAGCAGGTGCTGAGCACGCAGGTAGCGGCAGGAGAGGTTCAAAGTTCCCCTTAGGAACGTGTCATCCCCCGTGGGGACACGCACGCGACAGGGACCTTTTGCTCCATCCACACCCTGCAAGGCAGAGACGCCCTGGCAGAGCGAGGGTGTGGGCACCCAGAGCAAGGCAGAGGGGCTCATCCTGCCCCCCCTCAATCCCCCCCACGGCAGCAGTGCAGGAGCACAGGGCTCAGGAAGCCCTTACGACGTGTGCAGCACGAGCAAATGCACCAAGAGGCAGGATGGCTGCAGTCTAGACCAGTGTGCCACATCACATCACAGCGCAGATCTCAGTGTCCCCACCAGGGCCAGCTCCCTGCACCCTTCTGCCAAAGAGAGCTGCACTCATAAAAAGCTTTTGTGCCTCAGCCGGGCAGGAGCTACCCAGAAAAACGAGGGTCAGCTCCTTTCGTCCTCCTAGCAGCTCTGCAGCAGAGCCAGGTTCGTGGCAGCCCAGCTTGAGGTGGAATTGGAGGTGCCGGGCGCAGCAACACCAACTCACCCCTTTAAAAAGGGCTTTGGGCACTGCAGGCAGCAGGGAAGCAGCTCGCCCTCGTGGGTGTGGGGCAGCTGACCTCAACCAGCAGTTGGGTGGGTTGTGGGACCACGAGCAACTCGTGCAGTCTCTGTCAACAGTCAGTCTTCCTCCTCGTCCTCCTCAAAGAGCTGGTCCTCGAGGAACACGCCGCCCAAGCCGTACTCCTGCTCGTGGAAGGACACCTCGCTGGCGGTGAGGTGGGAGGCACCGCCCACAAACTCAGCAAACCTGGGAAGGAGCAGCAAAGCAACGCATTGCGTGGTTACACCCGAGCGTCCTGGCACGGGGGTAAAAGCTTTGAGTGCTCTGGCACGTTGTGCCTGCTTAATCATGGGCAGAGCTGCATCCAGCACAGAGAAGCTGGGTCAAGGCTGGAGTTATCTGTCCTTGCTTTGGGGCACGCCCTGCTTCCACGCAGCGGGGATCTTCCGTGCCTCAGCCTCCCTTTCTCTAAAGCCACAGGTGGCAGCACAGAGCGACTGCGGGGCTTCCGGATGAGGTTGGTCACCTCACATTCAGGGGACGTTACCTTTTGGGAGATTGGATGCGGGAGACTGCAGTCCAAGCGGAGAAATCCGGGCTCCTGCAGTAGTTTCGAAGCTCCTCGAGGGCCTTGCGGGTCTCCACTTCGCCTTGGATGCGGTACTCCTCTTCGGTCAGCAGGCGAGGGGGGCTCGGCCCCAGCTGGGCACTCTGCACTCTCCTACCAGCAGAATGGCACCGGTTATGGCCCCAGACTGGGCTCCCAGTAGAGGTCTAGACCCCGGGGAGCAGAGCATGGCACATCCCTCTGGCCACTGCATCTTGCTCCTGAGAGAGGCCCCCAGCCATGAGGAGCGGGATGCTGCATCACACCAACCTAGGGAGGAGGGACACAGCCCTCCCTGCGTCCNGCGGGGACGGACAGACGGACGGACGCTGGGGGAGCCCGGCGCTCACCTGGACACCTTGAGCGAGGACAGGTAGGTGCTCTCCCGCGCGACCTGTCGCGACAGCGAGAACAGCTCGACGCGCCGCAGCAGCAGCGAGTTGTCCCGCAGACAGAACTGCGCGGCCGCCTCGTTGATGATGAGCTGCGGGCACGGGACTGTGAGCGGCACCGGGGGGGGGGGGGCACAGCGAGCCACCCCCCGGCCCGGCGTGCACCCCGTCCCCATCCCCATCCCCTGCCGGGGGTGCCCCCCAACCCGGCCCCCCACCTCGTGCAGCGTCAGCTGTTTGCCCTCCCGGCGCCGCGCGTCACCGCGGCCGTAGATCGCGCTGTGCCGCCGGATCTCCTCCTCCTTGTGCCGGTCGCCGTCCTCCAGCTGGAAGATGTGGCCCACGGCTTTGGCCAACTTCTTGTTGAGCTTCAGCAGGGCCCGCAGCTCCGCGTCCCCCCCCCGGGGGCAGCTCTGCAGCAGCCGCTCCACGCTCTCCGCCACCGTCCTCACCAACTCCGGCTCCAGCGCATCGCTGCCCGCCGGCTGCTCGCTGCCCCCCGGGGAGAAGGGGGGAGCGCTCGGCTCCTCGTCCCCGCCGCCCTCCGATTCGGGGGTGCTCCTACCCGGCCACGGCGGCACCCCCGACGGCGACAGCTTCTCCGGGGGCTCCGTGGGGCTGCGGGCGGGGGGCGTCCCCGCGTTGCCCCCCCCTTTCCCCGTAGCCTCGCCGGGGCTGGCGTGCCCGTTGCTGAGCGATTTGCGCCCGCTCCCGTCGGCCAGCTTGAAGAGCGGGATGCTGCTGACGGGCACGGCCGGCACCGGCTGGCTGAAGAGCCCCGGGTTGGACGCCCACTCGCGCAGGGCCTTCTGCAGGCGGCGGACGTGCAGCGGTTTGGTGGCCATGCCCACCAGCGCCATGATCTCCAGGAACTCCTCCTCGCCCGCCTCGCACAGCTGCTGCACGTCGTCCCCCCCTTGCTGGATGAAGGTCTCGTAGTAGCCCAGCAGGTTGGCACGCTGCAGCACCCGGTACAGCTGCAGCTCCCCCAGCGTGCGGGGCACGGCCATGGCGCGCCTGTGGGACAGACGGACGGGGTGACGGGGTGAGGAGGGACGGACGGACGGACCCCCCCCCCACACACACACCCTTTGGCCTGGGGGCACTCAGGGCTCCGCTGAGCATCCAGACCCACACGTGCTCCCCGGGTTGGAGCTGACCCCACGCCTACAGCTGCCCCGACCCCAACACAGCCACGAGTGGGGCCCCACTGGGGAGCTGGGAACTCCCCCCCAGCCCCCATCCCACGCCCCGTGGCCCCACCCCATGGGGCACCGCTTAGGGCAGAACACACCCAGGGCTGCCCCAGTCCTTCCCAACCCCACGGGGACAGCAACGTCCCAGCAACCTCGACCCCCCCCACCCACCCCTCACCCTTTAGCCTCGAGGTACCCAGAGAGCTCTGCAGACCCCGCCGGGCACCCAGGCCCACGCGTGCTCCCTGGGCCAGGCTGGACCCCACACCCACATCTCCCCTGACCCCAAT
>NC_034437.1:1365243-1368459 GCF_002078875.1 Numida meleagris
CTGACGCACATCCTCCGCCCACGGCCCCGCCGCTTCCCGGCTCCGCCGCCCACGGCCCGGGGGGGGCCGCCCGAGCCCGCTCCGCCCACGGACTCGCGGGGAGCCGAGCGCGGGGGGGATGGGGGGTGGCTGCTCACAGCCCCCGAGCACGGCCGGTGCTTCCCCCCGAGCCGCACCCTCCCCACGTTCGGGGGTCCCGAGTGGGCACCACGCAACCGAGGAGAGCGCGGTGCGAGGACCGCTCCCCCGGGCCCCGCAGAGACCCCCCCCACGCAAACAACGCGGGGCCGCCTCCTGATAGGCGGAGCGGCTTGTCAATCAAGCCGGCTTGGAGGAGAGGGGCGGGAGAGCCGAGGCTGAGCGCTGATTGGCTGAAGGGGGGTGCCTGTCAAACTCGTTGCTAAGGTGGGGCTCGCGGTTGCTAAGGTGTGGGCCGGCCTCGTGATTGAACGGAGCTCGTGGTGGTCACCTTGGTAACCGTGGGCGGGACCAAGTCCGTGCCCTGCCTGTGTTATGCTGATAGGCTGAGTGCCCTGTCAGTCAACAGTGCAGGCGAAGGGGACTGCGCGAAAGCGCATCCCTATTGGCTCCTTCAGCCGTCACCGAGTGATGACGTCAGGCAATTCTCGCTCTCTCATTGGATGCTGCCTTGTACTCCGCCGCCATCGCCGGGTGGGTGGGGCGGAGGAAGCGGAAGTTGGCGGAGACGCCATGGCGGGAGGGATGAAAGCGGTCCCGGGGCGGTGGCGGGTCCCGGGTGCGGTGCTGCTGCTGCTGTTGTTCCTTCTGTCGTTTCCGCTAGGCGGTGCAGGTGCGAGGTGTGACCTTATACGGGGCCCTTAGGGGCAGAGGGCAACGTCTCGATGGGGATCTGGATGGCGTCATAGGTCCGGCTCTGCGCGGCGCCCTGGGCCTGAGAGGCCTGGTGTGGCCTGAGGAGCCTCGTGTGGGGCTGGGGGGCTCCGGTGCGGGGCTGGGGGTGTTGGGACCGCCTCAGCCGCGGCGTGACCCCAGGGTAGAGCATCCCAGGGAAGGGTTCCTGCTGCTCCCCCCTCGTGTGCGTGGTGGGATCCCTCGGGAGGGGAGCACCCCCCTTCAGGGAGTGGGGGGGGTGGGGGTGGGGGCCTCGCGTTCCCTTTGCGTTACTGAGTCCCCTTGCTCTGCGTTGTGAAGGTGTCAGGGAGGTGGTGACCCCACTGCAGGAGGGCTCTGCGTGCTGCCGCAACACCTCGCACCAGTTCTGCTACACCAACGTGCGCAGCCCGTGCTGGGGTGACATCTGGACCAGGATGCAGGTGAGGGGAGGGGAGGGGAGGGGAGGCAGGCACTCGCTGGGGCCTCAGGGCTCAGCCCACCCTGAGGGTGCCCCTGTTTGCTTTCTCAGATCCGGGTGAACAGCAACCACGTGATCCGCGTCACCCAGGTGGGCAGCGAGGAGGAACTGAGGGAGCTGGAGGAGTCCAAGGTGTGGAACTTCCTCTCCTCCTTCCTGAAGGAGAAGCTGAACAGCACTAACATCGACGTGGATCTCTACAGCAACAAAACCTGCCTGAAGGTTGAGCTGCTGGAGAGCGGCACTAAATACTGCATCGTGCTGTCCCGCTGTACGTCTGGTCTGTGGTGGGGCAGTGGGTGCTGCCCTAAGGGGCAGTGAGCTTCTGCTGGCACGTACAGCACAGAAAAATGGGCTCGCAGAGGAGGAATAGCTCAGTTCCCTGGGATACAGAATGGGAGGGATGCAGGGCACTTGTCAGAGCTTTGCCTTGGGCATTACCCCTCCTTGCTTGATGTCAGCGTGTCTGAATGGAGCTTGCGCTCAGGGCGCCCTGCTGGGATTTCTTCTGACCTGGGCTTGCTTTTCTTCCAGGGTTTGACCCTAAGCTGTTCCTGGTTTTCTTTCTGGGCCTGTTGTTGTTCTTCTGTGGGGACATGCTGAGCAGGTGAGTCTCCTCCTGTCCCCTGTGAGCTGGGGGCTGAGATGTGCTGGATTTGCAGAGTGACTCCTTTGTGTGCGTGCTGTGGGAAAGCAGAGTAATTCTGTCTGCCTCCCTGTGCCTGTAGGGGTTGTTAGGCCTCACTCCATGGGCTCTGTGGGGCTCTGTGCAATTTCCCTGTGAAGTTTTGGCAATGTGAGGTGCCTTTCTGTTGGCACTGGGATGCGCAGGGCGGATTTTGCAGCCTGCACGCTCCCAGGGGTTGCTGCCAGCGGACTTGTTTGTGCACAGACATCATCCCACAAGCTGTGAAATACCTTGTGCACGTGTGTGATCTCCGCAGGAGCCAGCTCTTCTTCTACTCAGCTGGGATAAGCATTGGCTTGCTGGCCTCGCTGCTCATCCTCGTCTACGTGATGTCCAAGGCCATGCCCAAGGTGAGCGTCAGGGGGTGAGACTCTGGGTGATAGATTTTGTGGATTCTGTTTAATTGTGGACTTGGCCTCGCACGGAGCGAGGCTTAGTAGTCAAAGGGATGCAGCCATCAATGTTTACTGCCAACAGCCTCTCTTGATTCTCCTGTTTCCTCTTCTAGAAAAGTCCTGTTTACTTCCTGCTGGTAGGAGGCTGGTCCTTTTCCCTGTACCTGCTTCAGCTGGTCTTCAGGAACCTGCAGGAGATATGCAAGTCCTACTGGCAGTACCTGCTAGGTAGGTGTGGGCTCTCAGACCCATCAGTTCTCCACTCAGTGTGGCTCTTTCTGGAGCTGCACCACGCTGGCAGGAAATATTGGGGTCTCCTGCCCTCCTCGTTGGAGCAGATGCTGGTTTTGAGCTCCTAAGAGGGGGGGGGAACTGCAGCACCAGGTTTGGCTGCAGCCCTGGCGGGCGCTGCTCAGCATCTGCAGGTTGAGCCAGCGCCGTGGGAGCTCCCCGTGCCTGATTCCTCTGCTCTCCTGCAGGTTACCTGCTGCTCATGGGCTTTGTGAGCTTCGGCGTGTGCTACAGGTACGGCCCGCTGGAGAACGAGCGCAGCATCAACCTGCTCTCCTGGGCCCTGCAGCTCGTGGGCCTCGTGCTGATGTATTTGGGCATCCAGATCCGCCCCATCGCCCTGACCTTGGTGGTCGCCGCTGTTTGCGCCAAGAACGTGGACTACCCCCTGCAGTGGGTTTATGGTGTCTACAAGTGAGTGTTTGCTGCTGACTCTCAGCTCCTTGGGCAGGGTGGGATGCTGCATGGAGCTCGTGTTGCGGAGCCAGGGCAATTTTGCCGGGGGGGGG
>NC_034437.1:1370514-1372199 GCF_002078875.1 Numida meleagris
CGCCCCGTCCATTTCACGTGGCTGATGCAGACGGATGATGATTCTATTTTTTAATAAAGGTGTATTTTCATGATGATAAGTCTCCTTTGGGCAGGGCCCCGCTGCAAGGCTCTTGTTGGCAGCCCGGGATCCGACGTCTTCCCGGGAGTGGCCCGGCTGCTGCCGGCTCTGTACCTTGCCCCGGTTTCCCGGAGCCCCGGGAGGAAGCTTCCCTTTGTTTGCTCGGCCACAATTGCATTTCTCTGCTTGTTCCTGCTGCGGGGAGGAGGCAGAGCTGCGGGCCGGGACCCCGCAAGGGGCCGGGAACGTTGGCTCGGGGCTGCTGCTGCGTGCCTCAGTTTCCCTGCCCCCAGGGAGGGCCCTGGGCCCCCGCCCCTTCGTGGGCCGGACGGGGCCAGCCCCAACGCGGGTCCTGCTTGGGAGGCAGCCCCGGTTCGGCCACTCCCGCAGCCGGCGTCCCGCAAGCCGCAGGTGAGAACCGACCCCTCGCTCCCGGCCGGGGATACCGCGCCCCGGGGGTGGGGAGAACCACGGCACACGGGGACCCCGAGCCCCAACCCCGCGGGGAATCCTCGGGCTGCCCCGGGGCTGCGGGGGGCTCTGGCCCTAACCCCCCCCAACCCCGCCTCCATCGGGTGCTCGCAGCGCGGGGCTCTCCGTGCCGCTCCCGGCTCTCCCACCCGCGGGGTCTCGGCCGGCCCCGTCCTGCTCGAGGGCTGCTACCACCCTCCCCGTCCCCCCCCCCATCGCCACCTCCCGCCCGTGAACTTTCCCCGGCCCCGACGGCAGGGCTGGGTTTACAGCCCCGGGGAGGTGAAGGTGAAGCCGGGCTGAAGGTCGCGGGGAGCGCATCAGGTGAGGGCGGGGGCTGGGTGGAGCCGCGACCCCCTCGGTCCCCCCCAGCCCCGAACCCGGCTCCCCCCGGCCCGGAAGGAGGGAGGAAGCGGAGGCTGAATTAATCCCAGCCCCGAGAATAAGGCCCAGGTGTCCCCTGCTTCCTGCCGGCTCCGCGCTTCCCCCGGAGCTGCCTCGGAGCCACGGGGAGGAGTGGGGTCCCCAGGGCTCTGCAGCCCCCACCGCTCTGCCCCAGGCACCGCGCAGCCCCCGACCATGGAAGCCACCACGTCTCTGCTGGACGCCGCTGCCGTCGGGGACCTGGTGATGCTGGACCCGCTCAGCGAGGAGTCCCTGCTCCGCACCCTGCAGGAGCGCTTCAGCCGCGAGGAAATCTACGTGGGCACCGGGACACGGGGCTGGGGCGGGGAGCAGGGTTTGGGGTGGGGGTAAAGGGTGGGTGTGGGGTCTGAGGTGGAGATAAGGGATGGATATGGGGTCTGGGATGGGGAGCAGGGATGGGTACAGGGTTTGGAATAAGGAGCGAGGATGGATATGGGGTCTGGGATGAGGAGCAAGGATGGATATGGGGTCTGGGATGGGGAGCAGGGGTGGATATGGGGTCTGGGTCGGGGAGCAGAGATGGGTACAGGGTTTGGGATGGGGAGCAAGGATGGATATGGGGTCGGGTGGGGAGCAGGGGAGGGTACGGGGTCTGGAGTGGGGAGCAGGGATGGGTACAGGGTTTGGGATGCAGAGCAAGGATGGATATGGGGTCTGGGATGGGGAGCAGGTGTGGATATGGGGTCTGGAATGAGGAGCAAGGATGGATATGGGGTCTGGGATGGGGA
>NC_034437.1:1374854-1377792 GCF_002078875.1 Numida meleagris
GTTGCTCCGGCACAGCTCTGCCATTCGGGTCCCTTATCTCCCAGGACAACGGCTTCGAGCAGTTCATCATCAACTACTGCAACGAGAAGCT
The DNA here is from genome assembly GCF_002078875.1 of Numida meleagris. NCBI lineage: Eukaryota > Metazoa > Chordata > Aves > Galliformes > Numididae > Numida > Numida meleagris. Next base: position 1,374,946 of record NC_034437.1, read on the forward strand.
GCAGCAGATCTTCATCCTGATGACGCTGAAGGAGGAGCAGGAGGAATACGTCCGAGAGGTAACCACGACCTCGGGGGGGGCTGCGGCTGTGGGGCGCCTCAGCGGGACGAGGAAGGGCCGCAGACGGCCCCGCTGCACGGCCCTTCCTCACCGCTCCACACCGGGAGAGGACTCAATGGCAGGAAGGCGGGGGGGGATTCGGGATCCCCGTCTCCGCGGCCGGACGTCCGCTTCCTGCCCTCCGGCAGCCGGGGGTGCCCAATGGGGCAGGGTCTGTGGGTCTGCGCGTGACACCCCTCCCATGCTCCCAGGGCATCCAATGGACCCCGGTGGAGTTTTTTGACAACAGCATCATCTGCGACCTCATCGAGAACGTGAGTTCCTGCCCCCGATGCGGGGGGGTCCGGGTCCTGAGGTGGCTCAGTGGGGTCGATGCTCCGCGCTGGGGCGCTTTGGGGCACGGTTTTGGGGTGGGCTGGGGGGGTGACGCTGTCTCGCCACGGCACAGAGCAAGGTCGGGATCCTGGCCATGCTGGACGAGGAGTGCCTGCGGCCCGGCACCGTGAACGAGGACACCTTCATCACCAAGCTGAACCAGATCTTCGCCTCCCACAAACGCTACGAGAGCAAAGAGACGCTGAACGCCAAGCACGTCACCGACGTCAGCCTGCCGCTGCGCTGCTTCCGCATCCACCACTACGCCGGGAAGGTGCAGGGCACCCACATCCCCATCCCTGGGGACAAGCAGGGCACCCAGTCCTCATCCCAGCCCTTCCATGGGGCTGAGGCACACACTGATGCTGTATCCATCTCCTGACCCTGACCGAGTCCTCATCCCAGCCCTTCCATTGGGCTGAGGCACACACTGATGATGTATCCATCTCCTGACCCTGACCCAGTCCTCATTCCAGCCCTTCCATGGGGCTGGGGTACACACTGACCCTGCTCCCACCCCCCTGACCCTGACCCACTCCTCATCCCAGCCCTTCCATGGGGCTGGAGCACACGCTGGCCCTGCTCCCAGCCCCCTGACCCTGACCCAGTCCTCATCTCAGCCCTTCCATGGGGCTGGAGCACACACTGACCCTGCTCCCAGCCCCCTGACCTTAACCCAGTCCTCATCCCAGCCTTCCCGTGGGTCTGGGCCACACGCTGACCCCGCTCCCACCCCCAGGTGACCTACAACGTGACGGGTTTCATCGAGAAGAACAACGACCTGCTGTTCCGCGACCTGTCGCAGGCCATGTGGGCCTCCCGGCACGCGCTGCTGCGCTCCCTCTTCCCCGAGGGCGACCCCCAGAGACCCTCCCTCAAACTGCCCCCCACCACCGGCACCCAGTTCAAAGCATCCGTGGCGACGCTGATGAAAAACCTCTACTCCAAGAACCCCAACTACATCAGGTAGTGCCCGGCGGGACCACGGGCGTGGGGTGCACGGTGGGACCCCCCCCTCTGCTCACCATTACCCCCCCCCCCAGGTGCATCAAGCCCAACGACACCAAGAGGGCGATGCTCTTCACGCCGGAGCTGGTGCTGGCGCAGGTGCGCTACCTGGGGCTGATGGAGAACGTGCGGGTGAGGCGAGCGGGCTACGCCTTCCGCCAGCTGTACCAGCCCTTCCTGGAGCGCTACAAGATGCTGAGCAGAAAGACCTGGCCCCACTGGGCGGGTAGCAGCAGGTGTGTGTGTGTGTAGGAGGAGGGGGCTGGGTGGTGGCACGTCCCACAGCCCCAGCGCTGTGGGGTGCGGGGTCTGAGCAGCCCCACGCCCCCGCTGTGCCACAGGGAGGGCAGCGAGGTGCTGCTGGCGGAGCTGAAGATGCCCCCCGAGGAGCTGGCGTACGGCCACACCAAAATCTTCATCCGCTCACCGCGCACCGTGAGTGCGGGCTCGGGGTCGGGGGGGACCCGGCTGCAAGGAGGGGAGGGCGTGGGGTGTACCCCGAGCCCCCATCCGAGCCCCCATCCCATCGGGGGTCCCCGGGCGATGCCGCAGCCCTCAGCTCTGCCCCATCCGCAGCTCTTCGACCTGGAGAAGCGGCGCCAGCAGCGCGTGGCCGAGTTGGCCACCCTCATCCAGAAGCTGTTCCGCGGCTGGCGCTGCCGGATGTGGTACCAGCAGATGCGCAGGAGCCAGATCCTCATCTCCGCATGGTTCCGCGGCCACGCGGTGAGGGAAGCGGGGAGGGAGGGGGGTCCTGGCTGTGCCGTGCTCTTCCCCATCCACCCCTTGGGGTTGGTCGGGGGCCTGGGGGGGGGTCCCCGGGTGTGACCCCCCCCCCTGCCCTACTCCCCCCCCCAGCAAAGGATCAGGTACAAGCAGACGAAGCGCTCGGTGCTGCTGCTGCAGGCGTACGCGCGGGGCTGGAAGGTGAGCGCTGGGAACCCCACGGGCATTCGGGGCCGCGCTCCGGGGCCGGCAGCGATCCCAAGGGGGTGGGAGGGGGGGGCAGGGGGGGACAGGGTGGGGTCCTGTTCCCCCCCAGGACCGTCTCACCCCATCTCCCTCCATCTCTCCTCCTGCCTTTCTCCCTTTCTCTCCCTCTCGCTCGCTATGCGTGTTGGTGTTTCCCTCTCCTCCTTGGGGCTCTTTGGGCTCTCGCTCTCCCCCCGCAGTCCCGTCGGCTCCTTCGGGAGCTGAAGGTTCAGCGTCGCCGTCACTTGGCCGCCAGCACCATTTCCGCGTACTGGAAAGGGTACCAGGTAACGGGGCGAACCCCACTGCGGGGCCGCGCGCCCCTGAGCTGCTCTGTCCTGCTGTCCTGCTGCGTCCGGGGCTGTCTGTCTGTCCGCCCTGGCTCTGCCCACCCTGTCGGGGCAGGGCTGTATAGGGAAGGGGAGGGGGAAG
>NC_034437.1:1380097-1381200 GCF_002078875.1 Numida meleagris
CACCTTTTCTCTCCTGCACACGTCAGGCTGTGGGAGTGGGGATTTTTGCTCTGGGAGTGGGATTTTTCCCGTCCTCGCACGTCACCCGCGTTCCCTGGCAGAGCTGACAGCTCCCGGCCGCGTCAGCAGCTCCCAGGTGGGGCCGTGTCGTGCACGGGCACCATGTGCGGGCAGCGTGCACGTGGGGGGGGCACGTGCGTGTGCAGGGACACCTCGGGCTCACCCCCCCTCCCCGCCCACCCCCCCTTCCCCCCCGGGGGGCTGTGTCACCTCTCAGCACGGGGACCCACCACCCATTGCCATAAACAAGCCCGGGGCACCGCTGCGCTTCGCGGCCGCCTCGCGCCCGCCACCACACAAGTAGGTGTTATTAATTAATTAGGCCGGCTCTGGCCAGGCTCCGATTTAATTAACATCCCCGGCTTTGCAGATGCTGCCCTGCCCCGGGCGGCGCTGCCACGTGAGCAGCTCCTGCTGCCATCCCGCGGGGTCTGCGCTTCGTCCCGGTGCAGCGCTGGCACCGGGCTCCCCCCAGCTCCCCCCACCCTCAGACCCTCGCTCTGTGCAGCTGGGGGGGGGAGGGTGGGCACGCTCAGAGGGGGCTGAGCCCCGCTCTGGGCCTGGGGTCCCCCACATGGGGACAGAGGGGACATGGCCACAGACGGGGCCACACGGAGCGCTCTGGGTGGGCTGCACAGGGCCGGGATGGGGCGGGAGGCGCGGGGGGGGGGGGGCTGTGCGTGTGCACGCGTGTTAGTGTGCCCCGTGGGGTCCGTGTGTTTGTGCACAGACGGATGGGTGTGCATCCCTCGCACGTGTGCATCCCTCACACGTGTGCATCCCATCCCCGCAGCTGAATCCCACGGCACCGTGCCCCCACCCCCACCCCCCCGCAGACGTGACCGCACCGGCACAGCTGAGACACGGACGGCTCACGCTGTGCACACACACACACACACACACACACACACACACGCTCCACGAGGCCGTGGCACCACTGGCCGTGCCCCCCCGCCCCCCCCGCTCAGCACACGGGGCCGTGGGCGCAGCGGTGTCCGCGTGCCATCCCGATGCCGGCGTGGGCCGCGTGCGTCGTGGTGTGG
>NC_034437.1:1384251-1387300 GCF_002078875.1 Numida meleagris
ACGGTTGGGGTGTTGGGACGATGCCTCCTCATCGAGGTTTTAACTTTTCTCATGTTTCCCCCCCCCCCCCTCCACCAGAGCCCCTTGCCCTGCCACTCGCTGGATGCCGGGCAGCACCTGCCGCCCCCGCAGCTGATGAAGGCGTGAAGGAGCAGCTGAGCAGGAGAGGCCCCCACAGCTGCTAAGATGGGCATGAGGATCAAGCTGCACAGCACCAACCACCCCAACAACCTGCTGAAGGAGCTCAACAAGTGCCGCCTCTCCGAGACCATGTGCGACGTCACCATCCTGGTGGGCTCGCGCTCCTTCGCCGCGCACAAAGCCGTGCTGGCCTGCGCCGCCGGCTACTTCCAGAACCTCTTCCTGAACACGGGGCTGGACGCGGCGCGCACCTACGTGGTGGACTTCATCACGCCGGCCAACTTCGAGAAGATCCTCAGCTTCGTGTACACCTCGGAGCTCTTCACCGACCTCATCAACGTGGGCGTCATCTACGAGGTGGCGGAGCGGCTGGGCATGGAGGACCTGCTGCGCGCCTGCCACTCCACCTTCCCGGACCTGGAGAGCGCGGCCATCCCCAAGCAGCCCCCCGTGACCGCCGGGGACGCCCGGCCCGGCGCTGCTATCGGTGCCTCGGCGCAGAGCCCGGCGCTGGGGGAAGCCCGGGGGAGCGCGGAGCATTTCGGTGCCGAGCGCGGTTACGTCCTGCACGGGGAGGGAGCGGGCGGCTACAAGGAGGAGGAGAGGAGCGACGGCGGCCAGGCCGTGCCCCTGCTGCAGCCCCCGCTGCCCCCCAAGGACGCGGACCCGGGGCCGTTTGCTCCCGGTGCCGTCGCGGCGGCGCAGCCCGGCTTGGGGGGTGCGAGCACGGCGCAGAGCGGCGCGGGCTCGTGCCAGCAGTACAAGGTGCAGAGCAACGGAGACTACGGCAAAGGCGGCTTCTTCACCGCCGATTCGTCCCTGGACGTCTCCGCCGGGAGCAACTCGTGTCCCGGCAACAGCGAGCACTGCAAGGAGCCGGGCTTCGTGCCCATGGACGAGCTGCAGCTGGAGGAGCTGGGCGAGGACGAGCTGCACTTCGAGGACGCCAGCGAAGAGCTGGGGCCGTCGGAAGAGGTGATCGAGCTGAGCGACGACAGCGAGGAGGAGCTGGCCTTCGAGAGCGACGGGCGAGACAGCAGGGCCATGCCCTGCCAGGTCTGCAAGAAAGTGCTGGAGCCCAACATCCAGCTGATCCGGCAGCACGCCCGCGACCACGTCGACCTGCTGACCGGGAACTGCAAGGTGTGCGAAACCCACTTCCAAGACCGCAACTCCAGGGTGACCCACGTCCTGTCCCACATCGGCATCTTCCTCTTCTCCTGCGACATGTGCGAGACCAAGTTCTTCACGCAGTGGCAGCTCACCCTGCACCGCAGGGACGGCGTCTTCGACAACAACGTGGTGGTGCACCCCAGCGACCCGCTGCCCGGCAAGGCGGGCGCTTTCACCGCGGGCTCGGGCGCCGAGTTGGCGTGCGCCGCGTGCGGGAAACCTTTGGCCAAAGATTTCCACGCCGTCCGCAACCACCTCCTGGACCACGTCAACCTGAAGAGCCAAACGTGCGGCGTGTGCGACCAGCGGCACCTGAGCCTGTGCGGCCTGCTGTGGCACGCGCTGGCCCACCTGGGCATCGCCGTCTTCTCCTGCTCCGTGTGCGCCAGCAGCTTCGTGGACCGGCAGCTGCTGGAGAAGCACCTGGCCGTGCACCAGAGCGCCGAGGAGGCCCTGTTCCGCTGCCACTTCTGCGGGCAGAGCTTCAAGCTGGAGGCAGCGTACCGCTACCACGTCAGCCAGCACAAGTGCGGCGGCGGCGGCGGCGGAGGCGGCAACGTGGACGCGCGTCCCGGCTTCGGCGAGCGCCTGCAGCCTCAGAGCCTGCAGAAGAGGAAAGTGCCCGAGGAATTCCTGAGCGAGGAGCTGGCGCTGCAGAGCCAGCCGGGCAACAGCAAGTACAGCTGCAAAGTGTGCGGGAAGCGCTTCGCTCACACCAGCGAGTTCAACTACCACCGGCGCATCCACACCGGGGAGAAGCCGTACCAGTGCAAGGTGTGCCACAAGTTCTTCCGCGGCCGTTCCACCATCAAGTGCCACCTGCGGACGCACTCGGGGGCCCTCATGTACCGCTGCACCGTGTGCGGCCACTACAGCTCCACGCTCAACCTGATGAGCAAGCACATCGGGGTGCACAAGGGCAGCCTGCCCCCCGACTTCACCATCGAGCAGACTTTCATGTACATTATCCATTCCAAAGAGGCGGAGAAGAACGCGGACAGCTGATGGGGCGAGGGCAGGGCAGGGCCGGCGTTTGTTCTATCGGGCGCTCAGGCGTCGTGGATGGATTCCTCCTTTATTCTTTTGCGTTTCTTGGTTTGAGTTTTGATTTTTTTGGGGGGGGGGGCCTTGCTGGGGCTTTTTAGACTGTACGAAGCAGCAGCACGTAAGCTACGTCACCGTTCCCGAGAAGTCTGTCGCGTTGACTTACCTCCGACCCCCTTAGAGGCCGCCGAGTTTTGCGTTCTTAGCGTTTTTTTCTCCCTAGGTTTGGAATCTAGATTTCGTTCTGAGACCTCACGGGCCGCCCCACGCTCGGAGCTGAGCCCCGAACCGATGCTGCTACGACTTTCCTGACCTCAGCAGAGAGGGGCAGAGCCGGAGCGGGACGGGGCCGGGCTGGAAGGAGAAGGGCAGCGGTAAGGAAGGAAGGAGCGACGGTTCTGGGCACGGCGTGGATTCCGGGCACGGCGTGGATTCCGGGCACGGCGTGGATTCCGGGCACGGCGTGGATTCGGGCTGGCTTTGCCTCCGTGTTTACACCGGGAAGGGCGAGGACCGCCCCGTTCCCACGTTGTTATCCCGCCGTGGGGCAGAGGTTGGAGGGGAACCAACGCTGAGTCGGGGCCGCCCTCCGGTCCCTCGTACTACCTCACAAACAGGAAGCGCCTTGCAGCCGCGCTCCTGCACAGAGAACGCCGAGAACGGGACGGAGCGAGCAGGTGCAACCCCCCCC